>NC_089612.1:8154765-8259561 GCF_039881205.1 Euwallacea similis
GTGTATATACCATAAATCGTAGTTTATAATGGTTTTAATACACATTGAAGCTGAAAAAGTAGAAATTTTTAACGAGACATCGGCAAATTGCATTCACTTTTTGTTGGCTGAAGTTTCTTAGTCAGTATGTGTCCTCGATATAGAAATGAATAACCATAAAGCATTTGATTGCTTTTTCTTCATAATATCATTTATGTCACATACAATTCCTAAGCATAAAATAACTCTTTAAATCTGCGCAAATCTACGTAAAATTACAAATGTTTTGGTACTTTTACGTGCAATTGCAATTCTAATTACTTCCAATTAAGTTAATTAAGTACAATAGTATTTATACCCTTGTACTTACCTACATGTACAATTACTAAACAACTGATGAGAAGGGAAATTCTTCTTGTCTCACACAATATAATTATAATTAATCGAAAAACTGAGTACATAAACATGAATTAAATTTATAATACAGAATATTCATATTACTGAAATAATATACATTTTCATATGAATGAAAAAAATATAGAATAGTTCTAATGTCGAATCAATTTTATATTAGAAGAGCAAATCGTTTTTTAAATAAATATACAATTACAGATTTTATTTTCAATGCGACATAATTTTTTCGGCACTACAAAAACTTTACTCTTCATTTGGTGATACAAACCAGTTTATTTGTTTTGAAGTTTGAACCATAGTCATTTTATGAAATAAATGGATAAAAAACTGACCCAGTACTGACCCATAAATCACCATACTAATTAGTTACTTTTATTCCCAAGTACAAAATACCCAAGAAATGATAACTCTCTTTTTAATGATTCTTCTTACCTTCATTCTTTTCAAACTTAAACAAAAGCTCATTTATATGTATCTATATATATCAGTCTATATTTTTTATTGGTTTCTTCCTCTCTCTAACGCAGGCCTACTATTATCCCAAGATGCCATTTAAAGTTTAATATGAGCACAGTTTTTTAAATACGGATCTGGAATGTTTATTCCACACTTTGAAAGCTTTTTTCTTCCTGAAAAATCGATATACTATTTGCGATTTAAAAAAATTCCTTTTTCTATTTTTAAAATCGTCAATGTCATCGTGTGTTGTTTTGTAAACTTGGTCTTTAATAATTCTCCAAATAGAAAGTCAATCATTTGCGTCATATCGAGAAAACTAAGTGGAAAAATAGTATGCAAATGTTGCATTAATTATTCGGGAATAAAAATCGCTTGCTAAATATAAAATAAAAAATCCAGATTCGTATTTAAAAAAGTTAATTGAGATCAGCATCTTGAACATTAAATTCACGTTTTGAGATAATGATGGAGCTGAGAGATATTATAGAAACTAAAAAAAATTATTAAACGTTAGTTGATCAGACCAATAATTTTTGCAGATTGTGAATTGAAAATTTTAAGAAATTTTGTGAAATCTTGGAAAGCGAAAATAATCTGGTAGCACCAATCACTGTTGGAACTGGTTCTTAATCTGTTTTTCACAGCTGAGCTTCAAGACCTTGCATTGAAACATTTTCTTAAATCTCGGAAACCAAAAACAATTTGACAACACCGATGACTGTTGAAAATGGTTTTCAATCTTTTCTTTAGAACTTAGATATTCGAATTTTCAAAATATTTAAGTCAAATTTGGGACAAGTATTAATCTTAATGAGGATATACAACATAAGACATTTAAGTTAGAACTTCTTCACCCCCCCCCCCCCCTCCCTCTTTTTCAATACAATACTGCCTATATCCACCGTCCAAGAGATTCAGCCAAAATACAGGGAAAGGCTGGATAAAGTAGCCTTAGTTTGTTAATTTTGAACTAATTTTCCGTAACGAACGAGTTATATTTCTCCCAATTTTATTGAATAAAAATATTTTTACTACAACATGAATAAAAACTTCTGTACAGTCAATCCGTAACGACCAACTACATTCTGACTGTAAAGCTGGAAGCAAACACTGTAAATTGAAGGTTTTCACCCTTTATTTTGGAAACTTTCAAATAAACTTAATTAAATCAGACTCGATTGAATTAGCATGGAAAATACGTTCTGCTTTATTGGTTTTAACAGTGCCGCTCAATTTCCAGTGGAGTTGAAACATCTGTTGCGTGGCGAGCAATTAGAGTCCTTATTATTCACCAAATTTGCGAATAAACAGAAACTTAAACATTGTTTTTAAACGTCTCAACCATTCACCATCTGGAGTAATTAAGCTATTGCACCTACTAACGACTTAATACAGTGATAATATGCTTATGAGTAATATACATACATGATGTAATCAATACCTTAATAGCACTGGAAGCATCAACTAAGATAACATTCGCAATATCGTGTTTGACGTAGGGGACTAATTTAATGCAAGCACATTTTAATTGAAATGTTCTAATATCAAACTGCATAGCTTACTTTATATTAAACACTGCATTACAATTAAGTTGCAACTGGTAAGGAAATGATATCTCCATAGATATTGTCTAAATGTAGCTGACGCCTCCAAACTCAAAATTCATTAAACGATTTCAATGACAATTAGAAATCCATTATTTGCAAGGGGACGATTTTAAGTCATACTTATATTCCCCCTCTTCCGTAGGACTCCGCCCCTCGTAAAATATTAAACGGCAAGGGTGGACCAGTGATACCTTATCTTAAAAGTGCTTTAAATTAGGCCTTTCTTTTTTTAAATAATTGGAAAATTATGTTAAATTATGTTATAAAAACTATGTTAAATTGTATTTAGCCTTTTTTTAATCTAATTTTTTTGTTATTAAATTAGTATAAATAAAATTTAATTTTATCTCAACTTTTTTTAAAGAAAAATTAACGCATTATTTCATTTTGTAAAATATATAATTTGATAATTATGATATTATGAATATAAGTTCTTCGCATCAGTGGCAGACACATAGCCGAGCAAGTTGATGTTGTGCTCGGGGGTCAACTTATTCTTAAATATTAAATTTTATATCTATATGAGATTATAGATCATGAAAACCGTTTTATGTTTGCTGCAGCGTGCATAAATTGGTATTTATGATGCATGTTACTAGGAAAACAATATCATAGACGCTTCAATTCCAGCATGTCTAAAAAAATTTATGAAAACAATTCATAACACTTCTTAATGCTTAAAAGCACCAACTAGTTGTGATATTCTTTCACTTAAAATAAAAAATATTGTATAATATTAGTTCAAAGTCTTTAAAGCCCTTGCGCGCTATAAAGCACTGCGGGTATGTGTTTTGTAATTTCGCGCTCGCTTTAAAGACCTTTTTATACACTTATAATATAATGTACTATTACCATAGACGTGAGGTAAACTGCTACATTTAGCTCGCAAATGCGTGCGAAAAGTGATACTTTATTGCTCACCAATAGCATTTAACCGAACGATACGAGGAACACTACGATCAGCAAAGCACATGTGTGTTATCTGTAAGTTGAAATAAATATCGGTGTGCAGTAAATTATTTACGCACGTATAAGCAGTAAAAAACTGCTCAAAAATGCAAATGGTACAACCACTTTACCGCACTCTCGAAGGAAAAATAAGCAGATTTACAAGCATAAGGACAACAAAGTACCAATTTCAGCTTAATTAGTTAATAATTCTTAACTGCAATTCACACAGTAATGAACAACTATGCCATGCCAATATGGTGTCAACCACCTGGTGTTATGTCAACATGATGCCCACCAACCTCGAATCGGTACAGTAAATGTTACTTTATGCACGGTTATGTATAAAAATAGTGTTTGTATGATTTGTTTGTTTTTGAGTGTTACGATATCTGTATAGATCGCAGTAAGATGTATTTTCCAGTTGATAAAGCTAAAATAGTTTGAGAGAAATTTAGGGTTAACCATAAATGTTTCAAACTTGAAGCCATATCAAAGTGGTTTAGATCTGAATCAAATCGTGTGTAAAAAATTACCTGGATACAAAATAAATATCGTTTCAGCAGTTGTTTTGAATACTATAATTATGCGGCTGCGATAATAGAAGTAATATTTTATAGGCCATAGACAGTAACGGTTTTACTGGTCTCAAACAAATTGGAGGTCTCGCTACTCCCAGGCCTCCAAACTTTGTCTTCCACTAGTAAAACTTCGTTACTGCTCTTGATTCCCATACTACAAAGATAAAATAAACTAAAAAAATACTGTAAGAATAAACTATAAAAGATTAACTACCTACGGCTTTGTGCAGACCAGCGGCGCAGTAAACAGCAATCCTCAAGTAGCGCACAATCGTCCACGCCCCCTCAGGACACGACCTCGATGCGCAGGAGGCTCTTCGCTGGCATGAAGAGTCTCACTGGGTTTGGGTCCAGGTCCAGACACGGCAGTCCCGGTCATCGCTCCATCTCCCTGCCAGAAAGTACGCAAAGCACGCCAATGGTTTTCTATGTTGTGATCATGATTTGCTACCCTGTCGTTTGAATATTCATTCCACCAAATGTGAACAAAGATCTAAGATATCCAGGTAACTTTATCACCAGGATAATTTCCAGAGAAAGGATGAAATAGACGCACGAGCGAGGTTCCTGTTTTCCTTAGAAATTGTCTTTCGCATGATAAAGTTATCTGTAGTCTGATCTATTGACCCTAAGGCCTTGCACATATTGAGACCGCTCAACGAAGGCATTGCAGAAAAATCCCAGGAATAGACCTTAAAAGTAGAGGTTCATATTGCACTGGTGCAGAAATTTACTGTGAACTACCGCACGATGCTGCTCGAAAAAAACTCAATTAATAGATCTTAAATGTGGGTGTCAATATTGTGCAATTATTTTGTAATTTACTGTGCAAGAATTTTAGGGCAGTATGGGTAAAGTACTTCTTGAGAGGTGCAAATATGAACGAGGACTAAGGGTGCTTGGTATGACTATGTCTCAACTCAAACTTCAAATCTCACAGTCAAAACTTTGCTTCATTAATGTTCCACAACTGATCCGCTTAAAAAACTAAATTACTGGTAAGTTTAACAGAACTCCGCATTTTCATAGTGTCATAACAATTATAGTCCGGCCAAGCTTACCAGCGAACACTAAACAGCTAGCCAAAGAAGGTGTACCAAGCAACTTTTTGAAGCAAATTTAAAACTTCCACAGGATTCTCTTAAATGAGAGATTTTAAATAAATCCATTCTTAATGTAACTTACAGAGTATTAAAGTTCCGGAAATTTCCAAGTTCCATAAAGTGTCTCCAAATAAGATGATGTAATTTTTCTCTAGGGAAAAATTTTACGGAAAACTATCGACAAACTGTTTCCACTCTCCCTAAGGCATTAGTGATTTGCTATAGTTAATTGCTATCTCAGAGTTAGCACACCTGGAAACCCTCCGGTCACTTAACTATCTCTGTAAGTTACTCTTAACGGGTCCATTTTTTCGCATCATTTTTGTAGGAACCATATTTGATAAATACGTTTCGTTTGGCCAGCAATTTAGTACCCCCTCGATTTAAACGGAAGTTTATTCTACAAAACGACAGGGCCTGGATGTTGTTACTTGATGTCGATGTGTCTTCAGCTTTAGATGTATTAACTATATAACCTGCAAGCGTTTTGCATCAATACCTACCAAGTGTTGCTTAGCACCCCAAATGTTGCCTTCACAAAATCAAAGTCCTAAATTTTTAGCTGCCATTTTATAGCAAACTGATAAATTAAATTTTCTGTCCGTTAGATAACTGAAATTTCTAGGCAGTAAAGAGCTGTGGGGCTGCTTTCCCGTCTATCACGACAAAATTACAGTAAATGAAGTTTCTGGAAATCAAATTATAGGGTAGATGGGGCCTCTAAGAGATACCTTTTGATTCACTTTCATTGGCAAAATAGCGAACGAAAATAGCGACGTAAAACACTTGCTTAAAATTGCCCTCAAATGTCTCGTGAAATCTCTTTGTAAACTGTTCCTTCAGACTAACTGATTTAGAATTTAAAATTTCCAACGCTTCGCTGGCTCTTTCAATCAAAATCTATGATGAAGACACAGGGGGTGCCAGCAAAGCCGCTGGAAATTTTCTTTCCAGATAAGTCACCTGGAAATGTGTTGCCCTTAAAATTAAGTCTTCGGTATTAGCATGATCGTTACTGAATCGAGCTTAGGGATTGATTATGCTGTTTCTGATAGACTTGTATGGTGGCATTTATTTAGAAGCAAATCTATCGTCCAGTCACTTTGTTTTCCCCCTTTTTGTCCCTGCCAGCCGCATGTTACGGAATGGGAACCCTAACTAACCATATAAGGCTTATTCGAAAGTTGTCTAAAGACAGAAAAAGGGTCCTAAGCTTGCTCTTCATGAGACTTAAAATTTTTCACTTTTCAAGTATTACAACACTTTACACTTTCGAATAAGTCGTTCATGAAGCATTAAATCCAAAAAAGCAAATATATGGAATTCTAGAGCCTTTTACTGGAAGAGACACGAAATATACCTGTCTCTGTTATAAAAGTAAAATTTTTTATAGTAAAACCTCATTTTGTTTTACTCAATTGCCATTTCTATTTTCAGTCATTTAACAGTGTTCCTTATGTATTTACACAGGTCACACTTCTCCCAAATTCCAGTTACAATTTCAAGCAAAAATTACAATACCTTAGGTCCAGTAGCCTCTTTTTCGCCACCCCTAACTAAGTCACTTAAAAATTTGAACCTCCCTGTAGATCCTGTATCAGGTTTGGCATTCAAGGTCCAGTGTGCTTGCTGTGTAAATACGTTTTGTAGTTTGAAAGTTACAATTAATAATAACTTAAGTAGTTAGATTAGCTAATAGACTTTAGCAGGTTCCTGGCAGGAAGATGGAGCTTGAGTAAAACAAAACGATCCGGATGAAAGCTAAAAGTAAGAAAGTTTTGAATTTAGCCTAAAACGAAGATTTAGATGTGATAAGGCTTAAGCTTATGACATAGAATAATGATTATTGTTTGTTCATATGTAACCGCAGCATATGTTTTTGAACATTTTAACACGCCAATAATGTATTTTTTTAATCAATGCAAAATACCCACCAAACTGTACAATAATGTAAACTGAAATTAAACGTACCTTAAGTGTAATTCAAAATTTCAAAATAATTTATTAAGATGTTGAGCCAACATCAAGTGCAAAGGAAGATGTTGAAAATGTCGGAAAAAGATTATGAAGGAAAAAACTTGAATTGAAAAATGTTGAAAACAAGAAACTAAAAAATTTAATATACTTTTTTTTAAACCGGTCGGCGGAAAGTATGTACTTTCAGTCCCATTTTTCTAACTGATAGCAGGAAAGTTGACCTAAGGAGTCGGTAAAACTATTATCTCAACCTTGTTTTTTGTTTTCCGTTCCCTATATGCAAAATAAAACTGTAGAGAAGGTTTGATTTCTTTTCTTACTGTGAAAACATGTTCATGTATTGATTTGTTAAACCAAATTATGAGGCATAAAAAACGAATAAAGTGTAAGTAAAAGTAGGTAACAATCGGTTACTAAAATTTAGGTCGAGTCGATGCATTCAACAACTTAATCTTATAACTTCGTAAACGTTAGAATTAAGATTTTGTGATAAACCCTAACGAAATATAATTTAAAAAGAGTCTTCAAATGTTAAAAGGTTCATAAAAATTATAACCAAACTCTATTTAATTTCAAACTGGTTTAATTTGACACCAAAGATTACACAGGTCAACGGCTCAATACGAATTTTCAGTCTGGGTTTTCCTAATCTTAATCTCATTTTTCTCACCTACACAATCCACAAAAATAACACAGCTTTTCATAAATTTCGAAGTAGTCCAAACAAATGCAATTCTGTTTCTTTAAAAAAATTTAAGTAACTAAAGACAGTCTGTCATAACACTTTTGGGACTTTTTAATTCGAACGGACCTAATTATACGTTTCCGAGAATTTTTAAGTAATTTTAGGCTCATTCGAATAGAAATCGTCGGTAATTTTCAATAAATTCGGTCCAAACCGAATAGACCATTCTAAAATTTTTTACAGAATCCCGAGCTAATCGGATCATGAACTTTCAGGAATTTTTAAGTAAACCAGACTAATTTCTCACTTATAGGTAATCGAGAATTTGCAAGTAACTGAGACTAAAATCAGTTACAACCGACCGGACTTTTCATTCTACGGAACTCGATGCATCATCGCTTCAACTCTTTTAAGAAAGGGAAATTTGAGTTGTCTTTTGCACGTCAATCCAAATTGGTATACATTGAAAACCTGTACCTTCAATGGCCATAAAAACTGAAATATTCATCTATTGACCATTGCAAAAGGGGCAAAAGCATTCTTTAATGTTTTTGTCATAAAAAAAAACATCAAATATTTAATGTTTTCGATCATAAAAAAATCAGAAAATGACTATTGAAGTAAAAAAACAAATTAAAAGTTTTTCCTGTTGACCTGTGTTATTTTAATATCATCAACAAAATCAGGAATAATGAATGATGATTATGAAATATTAAGTACATTTAACTGTGCTTATTACCCGTTTTCGCTAAACTACTTAAACCGGGTATGTCAAAGCTTTACACGCTACAACTGCCGCTTTATTAACAGCGAAGTTTGGGTTTCTAAGTTTGCATAACACATGAGCACTTAATCCAAAAGATGAAATTATGCTACGTTTTCAGAAAGGAATTCGCAAGATGGGTCTGGAAATCGTCCATTTGGTCAACCCCTGTGTTTAGGTCCTCAGTTAGATAACGGAAATATTATCGAATTGCCCCCTAAGTGTCCGTCCCCCGCTCCCTCCAAAGGAAAAACTTCGCTAACCGGTTCCAAAAAATCTTTAATTAAGAGTAATAAGAGTAAATAGCAAAAGACGCGTCAAACAAACGACGAAACTAATAAAATATTATCGGTGATTATAATAGGGCAGACATGGTAACAATAAGACAATAGTGTATGTGTGAATGTTGCATTGCTGAAAGGCGCCATAAGGAATTATTATTTGATTGTTACATCTCTGACTGTGATAATAAACACGTTTTGGAACTGTGAGTCTTTTTTCTTGCCCCGCACAAAAAATGTAAGTCTTTGGTTTGGTTTTGATTTTTCGCGCTCAACAAGACTTTTCATATCAGTTCCATTCATTCGCCCCCAGGTTGAAAACTTCCCCATCACCTACCACTACTCATTTGAGCTTTCAACTAGCTTTAAGTGTTTTTGCATGATGGCTTAATTAAATTAATCGATTCCTGTAGATCAATCCGACGTTTATTGGAATAACTTATAGAGGCACTTAGGTAATTAGAATCTAGCATTCACCATCTGTGTTAAGCTGAGTTTGTAGTACGTCTAAATTTCTGAACTTCGCTATTGTTTCGTTTAGGAGATAGCATGAAGATACCTTCGTCAGGTTCTGGATTTTTTTGTCCAATCTTTGGGAGCTACAGTGTCGGTCTGTACTGTTAGATTCGGTGACCAATTTGAGCCCTCAAAATGGTCTGACTGTTCGTAGTTTAAATAGGAGATGCGAGTAAAATAACGTCGTTTATGCTCTGCCTTGATTAGCGACAATAACTGGGATCATGTAAAGAATTTTTTGAGATCGGCGATAGCATAAACAACCGTTTTTTTTTTAGAATAAATAGTGAAGAATTGCATAATATCGAAATTGCATGTGTTTGTTTTGTCGCATATTAATTTTCAATGCGTATAATACACCTTAGAGTCGGGATTAAGGCACTGGTAAATTCCACTCAATTTCAAAGCCAGTTTACTCGAAAATCGATCCATTTATTCAATTTTTAACATTTTTTTCGTCATAAATGATACAAAGACGAAGGGAATAGTGTCAACTTCAGTTTTGTGCCTATACAAAGCATTCGTACTCATGCAGAGAACACAGTTTAGTCCTTCATTTCACCATCATCTGTAGCAGATTACAGATGTGTCAACAGATCTCTCTCTAGATCAGACATAACCTCATCTTTTTTAAGCACATTATTTTTTGCTCACCTTTTTATCTGTATTATTAAATAAAATAGAGAACTTAATGTCAGACCCTGTCAATTCACATGACAAAGTGGTTGGTGATTTGCAGCCGCATGATGCAACGTTGGCCAAGAAAGAAAAACAAAAATGTCAAATGAGAGGTCCGCTCACTGTCATTATCGTTGTGAGTTGACGTTTCGTTCTTACTAACATCTTGTCACGGAACTTTGCCCTTTAAGGTACGAGATATTTCCAGTCCCATGAGGCAAAGTTGACCATAGGAAAAAGAGAAACATCGAACAGATGGTTTGCTCATTGTGACCATCATTATGAGTACGTGGTCATATAAGCTGTAAGAAGTCTGTGTAAACTTAATCACGCATCGTGATAGAAGAAGTTTATCACTCAGAGTGGGATAAAAATGAAATATTTACCAAACTGGTTTCTGTATAAACTGCATAATTCTTTTCTGAATTCAATCCTCTATAAACCAATAATGTCGCTCTCGCGCTGTCATCGCCTGATAAATATCTTCTTTGACATTCTTTTGTAAAATGTCAGTGAGGACGAAACGTCAAATTACAATGGCAGTAACAGTGAGCGAACCACCCATTCAAAGTTCCTCTTTTATTTTCTTTTCAACCTAAACTGGTTTCTATACAAACACCCTGTATATGTGTTAATAAACCTGAAAACGAAATATTATATAACAAAAAAAAATTGAAATTTAGCCACTCGCTCGCTAGAAAACTGACTTAGAAAATGAGCGAAACCTTAACGGTGCGTTAAATTCGAAGCGAAGTGTAGGTATATTATTCCCTTACATAGAAACATAAAGTTGCCTGTTTTAGTAAGTAGCCAAACCTGTAGTTATACCTACACCAACATCATTTCGAATTAACTTTGCTTGGGTCCCAAACTAACCTACTGTCTGCTTCAAAACAGGCAATTCCCCCCTATACATACACCCATTATAATAACACCTGCAAGTTTACTTGATTTATCACATTTTATGCCTTCCAATTTAGCTCCCCATTCTCCAAGACGTCAAAAACTCAACTTAAGGATGAAAAGTCTTTCCCTGGACTCCCCAGAGAGTACTGAGCACGCTCAGCGACGGCAACGACATGGAGCTAATGCGGCCAGCGACCCTCATTCGAACCACAGTTCTTCGTCTAAGATTCAGTGTAGGAGGATGTCTATAATTTGTTTCTGTTTTCTATGGCTTCCTGGTGTTCATTTTACCTATAAATTTGTTTTTTAGACTAAAGCACGAACCAAATTTATACGGTAAATTATTTATTTCAAATTGTTTCAGCTTCTCTACTTTGCGACTGATTGCACGGCTCGGCTCCACTTTATTGTTGTTCTGCACCGTTTAACTCCTTTATGTAACCTCACAATGAAACGTTATTAGATTTAAGGTTTACCTGCCATTATGAAGTTTACTAACTTGCATGTTTCACAGTTGTTTCAAGTACTGTCCCTCCAAGGTCTGTTCCAACCCAACCCGTAAGAAAAGAGTTGCAAGCCCAATCAAGTATGCATCTTGATATGAATTTTTATTTTGTACACATACACGTATCAGAAGGGCATGTAACTTGAGGAATTTTGGAAATTTGCTGTTCAGTCACATCTCAATTCCACCAGCAATTTTTGACCCACTTTTCTTAATACGTATGTTATCTGCAACCAATCCTACCATACACATGAACGTTTTTCTCACCTATTTCGAACTTCCTCGCAAAGCATGTACTTATAATAACATCATAGTAAAACAGTGGTAACAGATAAATTTAGAGTAAGTTTTCATGAAGTTCCTCAAATACGAAATAAGGTTGATCTTAATTCCATGCAAATGGGTGTTTCAATGAAAATCAGCCTTGCTTGATGCGACTATCGCTTGAAATTTCAAGAGCGAAATTTCTTGACACCCTTGCAATATACTAAAATATATAAAAATCTAGTAAATTAAAAAAGCTTTTACGCTCTGAGCACTTAAAACAACATTGTCGGGCTGTAAAAAGTTTTACCGCACGCAAATCAAAGTGGCATGTGTCAGTGTCACAACTTTTTGCGGGTATTTGACATTAATATGCATACAGTAAAATTTCTACTGCGCATGTACTTCTGAAAATTTTACCAGGCGCCATTATTCTACTTAATAAATAAAGTTAACATACGTCCGCTAGTAGGAAAAATATTGTACGTATCACTTACCGAAGTATTTTTACGACACGATGATTGCGGCTGACCGAACAACGAAAAGCGGAACCGACCGAACTCCGCTTTGAGTAGTTCAGTCAGCGTGCGGTAAAATATCATTTTCCACACTTGTTAGACAAATAACTCTCACCCAATTTTCATTGAAATACCTGCCCTATTTAACCAAACATAAATAACGTATTGAAATAATTTTCGATTTAAAAACTTGCCTTTAATGCGCCACATTGTGTCTTTAGCTCCGTCAAGTCCTGTCCATAATCGACGATTATTATCGGCGAAAAATATCAGAATGTCTTCAGTCGAGCTGCCGGATGAAAGCGAGAAAAGCCCTTCTTCTGCTAGTACTTCACCTTGTCCTAGTCCTGTTGGCAAAGTGAGTATTCCCCATGTTAGTTAATTAAAACATTGTTATTATATATAAAACATTTAGTTCTATGTCCAAATGTCATAATATAAAACCATAAATTACGACGAAGCGTGAGTTTTCAACTGAATTAGACTGGTGAAAAACTATAAAAGTGTGATGAGTTGAGAAATGAGGAACGTAGAGATTTGAGAAGGAATATTCGGACAACTATGATTTTCCTTCCTTAATTATTTAAGAAGAAATATTTTTCCTGATATTAAAGTTGTTAGATTAGGATAGAAAGTAAAGCGAAAAAGATGAGATTGCACAATATCCATATCGACCCGGTTCCAATGCTCCAATCATGGTACATTTACAATGCGAGACAAATCAATAGTATTTTTGCTGACTAACACGAGATTCTTCTCTAGCTAACTCTGACATGTTTTTCTTTAGAAATCCAACAGACTATTGCCAACAAATCTCTACGTAGTATTATACAACTTCAAGGCGCGCCATCAGGATGAACTAGACCTGAAAGCTGGATACAAAGTCACGGTCATAGACACCTCAGATCCAGACTGGTGGAAGGGAAAGTGTTTTGGAAAAGTAGGATATTTTCCTTCCAAATACGTGTCCAAACTATCTTCTGGTGAAAAACCTTTGCAAGTAAGTCCATTGGCACGCTTTCACGATTGGGGCAATTTACTGTTGCACCTCTCTTAAACAGGTCACACATAATTTACAAGTCACTGATGGGGACAATGGATTAACGCTTCTAAGGGACCAAATAGTGATTCAGATTGGTGATGAAATTGACGGCATGGTTATGATCCGTTCCGGAGATAACCGTCAGGGTGTGTGTCCAGTTAAATTCTTACAGGTAGGTTTAAAGCTACTCTCTTGAATGTCCTAAAAACGGAAACAACTCAACAGGAAGTGTGACAACGTACTGAAACAGCATGTCAAGCAGATGCTCCATGTAGTTGTACGTTGAAATTCCAAAATGCTCCAGCATTAGAGTCGGTAAATAAATCTCGTAAACCAACGGCCACGTCAACATTGAAGAAGATTTACTACCCCTCTGCGCCGCCCCAGAATCACCAATTTTTTAGGAATAACAACAACTTATTTACTAAACAAATCGCTAAGAAAGACAACAACAATTCTGGTAGCATTCTCCGCTACTATTATAACAACTTCGCCAAGGGTCGTAAGGACACAAATGTCTACCAAAACGTGTTGGAAAGACGCAGAAATGAAATTGCGTTCCTTCATGGAAAAGCCCCATTCTCTTCCACCAAGCGCCCCTTATCAATTAGATTATCCACGCCAAAGCACGTGGCCAGCTTATTTAACCGGTCTTTCACCTCAGACTCCCAGAAAAGACCACTTTTATTACAGGGATCTCCATACAATCACGAATACCGCCCTACGCCCCATTTCCAGATCATCGCCAACAAGGACGGCTTAAGAATATCCTCCATTTACACCATAAGCGAGAGTGTAGAGAAATTTAGTTTTCACAGGAAAAATTTGTATATTTCCTCCAATAGTAGGCCCCTTTTTGTTAGAAAGTGATGATTATATTTTCCCAATGTGCGAAACCTATTTTTATAAATGTTCTAGATATTAGGGGAAAGAAGATGGTCAGATTACAATTTCTCTTGGGATTTCGCATCAAATTTAAGAGGATTTTGAAGATTGATTATTTCGATTACACAACGATAACCTGGGGTAACTGTGATCTGACGCGTAGAAAATGGTATTTATGGTATTTTTAAATATACACTATGACAATTAGACCAAAGTCTAATTCGACTAAAATCTAATTAATCTAATTAGACTACCATCTAATTAAGTTAATTCGACTAAAATCTAATTAAGCTAATTAGACTACACTCTAATTAAGCTAATTAAGCTGAAGTCTAATTAGAGTAAAGCCCAAGTTCGTAGCACTAAATAATGCTATGGGCTTGAGCTTACAAGACTGTAACACAGTTTTTCAGGGTGCCACAATCTAAAATATAAAGTAAAGTGAAACTTAGAATTCGTTTTTTTCGAATTTGGTAATATTAAATTAGTTCAGTTGTCAATGGTTCATAACATATCAATGACCTACCAGAAAACACTGCATAACGAAAATTATATGAAATTCCTTCGAAAAAGAGAATTTTCTAATTTTTTAATAGTTAATTATACAGGTATCACCAGTTCAGGTAGAAACACAGAAATTGTGCAAGTGGAAGAAAGACCGCATTAGGTTTAATATGTATCCGACAAAGACCAACAAAGTGGGTTGCGAGGCTAGGATGTGGACGAAGTCAGTCTAGTCGACATCTTCTCTTCAGTTTTAAAATTAGTATCGATTTCGCGACTTCCAAGGTGATGGAAGTTTTTAAACACATCGGAGCAAAAACAGCAATGTAAATAAATTTAAAAAAAAACGATAAATCCATAAGTAGAACTTATATTAGTAAAAATTCTAAAACGGAGAACGATCTGGCAACATTGAACTAACTCCGCCCACTTGAGCCACTAGCACCATTCGCAACCTACTTCGTTGGTCGTTATCGCAGACATATTAAACCTTATGCGATGTTTCTCCCACGTGAACTGGTGATACCTGTATACTTACACATGTGAGTATCATCAGTAAGTACACAATGTATATAAGATAAGTAAAGGTAGGGAGATCTTTATCTTAATGTAGTAAGAGGTTTTAGGAAAATTACAGTGCATCACTCTGCAGTAAAAAATAGGATACAATTTCTTGATTTAAATACTCCTGTCCTTTATCGATCTAAGGAATTAAGCAATCTTGACTCGTGTCAGGATTCATACAATATAATTAAAGTGTTAGAATGCTCAATTTATTCACTCATTGCACCGGCAGTACCACAATGAGCAACTGAATGCATTGAGTCTCGATAAAATCTAGCTACATATTTCCTATTTAAAAGAAAATCCAGATATTAAAAATTCTATATAATACAATTCGGTCAAAATTGTAATGTGGCATATAAATATATACGACGTTTATTTGTGGAACTCAACCATCAAGATCACGGTTAAATTGGTGCAAAGTTGAACAATTTGGAATTTGCAGTTTCAAATGTTTAAAAATTATGAGCGCCATCTTGGATTTTTGCACGGTTTGAGGTTCAATCTCGTAGATTGGTAGACATATAAAAAATTCTGTTTTGCAAAAAATGCCTTGAAAATAACAGAATAAGAGATAATTGAGGGCCGATGGGAATTACACTAAATTAAATAAAGACCCCAAACACACATTAAAAACAGACAATACACTTAAAAAACGAAAAAATAATTTCATGGATGCAGAAAAGTACAAAAGAAAACACTTCGCAGTAGTTAAACACTACATTTTTATAGTCCATAAAAACAATGCACCCTTTAAGCCTAATAAATAGTAAATAAACTCACCCACACATCTACTGCCTAATTTTTTTCTAATCATCCTAAATCCATTAATAGGCGACACAGATTCTGATGTTAAAACTTCAAGTAATTTCTCACAAAAACTGAAGTTTTGTATATGACCTCCACCCAGTGAATCATTTTGGCACTTTTGCCGAGGGTGGCTCAGGACCGCCATGATGGTTGAAAAAAAATTCAATTGTTCAAACAACTGTGAATATTCATTTGCGCGGTTATACGACTTCAAAGCAGTACATCGTATCGAAGATCTCTAAGCCCAGTGAAAAATATGAAAAATTCAGTGATTCAAATTCAGGTGAATGGCTCAGATAGTAAATTAAGTTTTATGGTAATGTTGTGAGACAGATGTGTTACCCAATATTGTCATATTGCCTGCTTGTTTTTCTATCCTTCACACACAAATAGCGTAGACTATCCTCAATTACCCTGTATATTAGCAAATGCGCTGAGAGATAACTAAATTTCCTTTGAAACGATATATCATGTTTCTATATCTAAACCGTCACATTTTACAAAAAAAATGCTGATTCTGTGTATCGGCTCTAAACGTTGGATTATTTCGGATTTTTTCCCATAGGTGTCTCTAGAGAGTAACAATTACAAACAAACAATTGCCAGTCATTTGTCCGTTATTTCAAAGCCTCTCGGCCAAACTAGAAATCGCTATAAAATATCAATAATAGAGTTTCAATCTCCCAATTCAACATGAGAAATAAAGTGGCTCGAATCCAGGTCAGTGGTGCGCTAATTTTGTAACTGTACGTAACGTTAAGCGAAATTTAGTCAAACTATCAAAAATTCTCGATGTTATTTCCAAAGCAAAAGAACAAAGTTGCAACTCAAAAATCCAACGAATAAAAATAAACATAAATTTAAAAAATTGTCATATTTAGCGTTTACTTTAAATGGCGCCTACCGGCATTTGTCAGATACAACAAGATTTTTCGTAATTTAATATTTAATAAGAATACGTTTTCGAACTCGACAGCATTGTCCGCATTTGGAATTAGGTCAGTTTTTCCCTTCAGTCTGGTCAATAATTTAATGGACTGTTGAAGCACGCTCTAGGAGCATTCATGCTCTATTGGAACTTTAAATTTTTATATTTTTTTCTATTTTTTACAAAATCCAACACGATCCGCCGTGGCAGTCCTAAAAAAATAGTTATTATCTTTTATTTACTTACATCTCTTATACTAATGACGAGTGCACCAAAAATTCCTGGTCAAAAACACCTGAAATAAATACAATAAATCATAAATAAATATAACATATTTTTGAATTTTAATAAGTTCGGTCTTAAAATCAACTTTGACTTCGACACATTCCGTCTTACTGAAATAAGTTACGACAAACGAGTCATACTGCAAATTTTTCAACAAGACTTCACAAGAAATTTTTTGTTTCATCTTATACCAATTCATTATTAGTTAGCGGGATTGTGGCACCCTTTATTGCCTATTTGTCGGAAAACGTAAAACTTGAGCTTAAATTCCTGAAAACGTTAACTGCATATCCTCTTATATCGGATGAAATCTGATTAATAGCAAAGAGGTACAAAATTTAGACTTAAATGTTATAGAATCCATTAATTGTTGTTATACCCAAATTTAACGTTTCTGTTATTGCTAGAGGCTAGTTATTTCTATTATATCATATTTAAGTCTATTCCTTGTTGGCTTAATAACTAAGTAGGAAATTGCAAAACTATTTTTTAACGTTATTCACTGGATGCTCTCCGAAATGGACCCAATATATGGATGCAAAGCCACAAATTATGGCAAAAAAGCAACCATAAACTATGTTGACCCACTTCCGATTTTCGGATCGCCAATTGCGCCTCCACTTCCTTTAAATTTTGGCCTAAAATGAATGAATGAATGAATGATCACAATCAAATGTCAAAATTGACAAGAACAGGATTTGCAATTAACGAATGTATGAACCTGGCTGAGGTTGCATTGAGGGCAAAATTTATGAACCTGCATCCATATTTGGGGTCTATTTGGTTCCAAATAGTAAAATGGTAGCTGATACCGATTTGAAAAAAAATCATAAATTACAAGATTTTTCACACAAAATTCCGGATTAGGTTTTGCCTTTCTGTATTTGATTAATACTGGAAAAATTTTCAGTGAAACCAGACAAGTAACACATGGAAAACATACAGGTATTTCACAGCTATTCCACCAATTCAAATCGGAACATAGGAATTGTGTAAGTGGGAGAAGGATCCTATAAGTTTTAATATGCCACCGACAAAAACCAACGAAGTACGTTGAGAGGCTAGCAATTGAAGTAGGCGGAGTCAGCCCAGCTATAATTGCCAGATATCTCACCGTTTCGAAATCTTCACTTATTTATAAATTATTATACATATCCTCATTATAGTATAACTTAGGTATATCATTGATGAATATGATAATCTGAATTCCTTGACATTTGTTTATGATTTTTGGTGGGTCCAAAACCGAGCTAATAACATTGTCTATAGGCTATAGGTCAATTGATAAACGGAACGATTCGTTTATCGTGTAATACGATATTGGAAAATAAACAAATTAACCAGCGTAAATAAAGCATTTAAGGAATTTCAATTTTAACGCGCAAAGTTATTGTTTTCGTTTTTGTAGCACTTATTTACATTGCTACTTTTAGCTCTGATATTTTTAAAAATGTCCATCGCCACAAAAACAGCGAAATCGATACTAATCTAAACATCGAAGTGGAGACACCAGTCGGACTGACTCTATCCAATTCAACCTCTAGCCTCTCGATGCATTTCGCTAGTTTTTGTTGGAGGCATATTAAAACTTATACGATCCTTCTCCCTCTTACACAATTCCTATGTTCCGATTTGAACTGGTCATTCCTGTATATGTATAATCCTTATTTGGTTTTCATTGCTCCTGATAAGCAAGAAATTAAAAATTATCATATTATATTCAATTCATATCCCCCCTCACACTTATTATCCTTCCATAAGTTTAAGAAACTTTTCATTCAACAATGGATCAACAAATTTCATAAATTAAAGCCTAAAAACTCCATTAATTTAAAATTTTATAAGTTTCACACTGAGAAAGATCAAGATTGGTGATACCTGATACCGAGGAAAAATACTAAAATTAAGAATTACGTTCATATTCAGCAATTATCAGCTCTATAGCTAAATGGGTTGTAACGAGATACACATAAATCCCATTGTAACTCTACTAAATCACTCTTCTTATTACTTACTTATACGTACTATATGAGCTTCAAAAACTTTAGATTCACCATTGCTTCAACAAGTTTCATAAATTAAGTCTAAAAATTAAACTTTGACCAGTGAAAAACGCTATTAAATATTCATATGTTATAGAATTGTATGTAAATCTTATTTTGTCAGGGCTAGATTGTACGACTATCACGTTGGTTCTAATTTTTAAAAAATAACTATTAGAAGTAGTGTTACGTTATTGCATATAATAGTATTCTTTTAATATTATTTTATATTTCATAACTGAGCACTCGACCAATTAATATTTTAAGGTACAATAGGTATGGGAGCGTTAAATAATGCGTTATTTGACGATAAAGAAATTCTTCGTTAAGATGAGTTTTACCTAAGTATGAGCTTATAACCGTAACGCACTAGAGGAAAATTTAGTTATGGAATAGTCTTGAAAGGTGTAAAAACAGAGAACTCAAATAAAATTAAAAAGCCTTCAGATTGATTAAAGTGATGTAAACATACATTTTGTCACTTTCAGGTTTTTTGTATGTTGTATTATTAGTGTCACCGGCACGTTTTGTTGATTACTGTGTAAAATTTAAAAAAAACACATTAATATGAGAAAAGAAGTTTTATTTCAATAATTATATCCCAATAAAATGATGCATATCACAAGTTAATAAAGGTATATATAAATAAACTACAGATAAATTTATTCAGAACTTGCATCGCTCAATTCCAAGACCTACAAACCAAAAAAAAACATCTCTTATTCAATAAGAAATACTAAATAGCTTACTTACCTCATCAAAATTGATATTATCAAACATATCAGTCAACTTCGCTACGTCCTCTAAATGCTTGGAACTATCGAAGACTTTCAGCAAAAACTCCAATCCTCGGTTTTTATATTCGCTCAAAATGAGTCCAGAACAAGCCACGCATTGATTATATTTCATTGTTGCTGGTATTATCTGATTAAATGATGATAGGAAGCCGCGTAAAGAATGGGGTACTATGCCCAAGAGACCTTGATGCTCAGATAGAGGGAATGTATCTTTGGCGGAGGATGTTTTGTAAAAGGCTGGAGCATTAATTCTAAAAATATTATTCGACCATGGAAATCTTGGAAAGTGCTATTAAAAATCGAAGATCGTCGAAAGAAAAAGAATAAGTGAGTGGCGAAGTTACCAATTGCGAAAAACTAAATTTTGCAAATGGCTTTTATATTAGAAAATTCATACGAAGTGCACAAAACTTGTAAATCTGCGCGAAACAGTGAAAATCGGTAACATCTACCTTAACAAAATGACGGCTGTAATTTTCTTTTTCCTGAAAAAAATGTCGCATTTATACGCACACTTCACAATTTATAGTAAGAAAATATAAAAATAGATGAGCGACGTACTATGAATTTTTCCTAGCAAAGAAAAGATTTTAAACATTGTCTTATTATTACCCAACTGCTCCCTACCTATATCTACTACCATAATCTAAAATATATTTTTTTCCATTAATACCTACAAAATTCTTACCTTTCTTTATGTTGTAGTACTGAGACGGCCAATTCAACAGCCAAAGCCCCAGCGATTTGAGCCACTCCGGGCCTGGTTACAGTACACTGCTGATCCAACGTTCTGTTGCTTAATGACTAACCAATACAAAATAGAATAGAAAAATGATTCTACGTGTAAAACTTTAAAATTACATCTCCAGGCGCCGTAACTTCGTTACAGAAATAGCAGCCCAAATTACATCCTTGTATAACTTCGTAACCATCAATATTAGACGAGCAGGGAAGATCATATTGGTCATCACCTTTGTAGCCATGTCGCATAATTAAGTAACTGTCAAAGCCCAAAGCAGCATTTATGACGAGCTAAAAATATAATTAATTGTGAATCTATATGAAATGTAAAATTGATATCTCCAAATGTGTACCTTATTATAAAAGGCACCCAACAAGGTAGGCAACCATCGACTCTCCCGTGAATCCATCAGGAGGAAAATCAAATCATTAGTTTTAATCAAGTCAACTAAAGAATCAACATTTCTTATTGTTAATTCTAGCGTACTTTCTCCTACTGTATGTCCAGGCATTGGAATTGTCAATTGAACTCCCCTTGATTCCTAAAAGGATCCTTAATTGCTAAAGGCAGTTATCTTTCAAAAGCACCTTCATTAAATTCTCCCGTGCATGAAAACTTACAACACCAGGAAAAATCTCTCGTAATCTAGACGCAGCAGCCTCGGCTTTAGGTCTCATCTTTACAGAATCTTCATAGGTAAACAAACTTTGTCTAACTGGGTTTGAAAACGACACTGTGGAATTATCTACAAAAGTTATATTTCTAACGCCCCATCCCTAAAATGGGCCTTATTATCCTCTTTAGTTCCAATTGCAGCCAAAGATAAATATACCAAAAGGCTTCTAGCTACTGAGCAACCCAATGTACCAGCACCCAGCAGCAAACATTTAGTATTTTTGACCACCTCCAAATCAATATCAGGCACCACCCTCCATTTCATTAACTTGAGATTTAAGTCAACTGCACTTTCAGCTAACCTAAATCTAGTTTCACAAGGAATTTATCAATTAAAGTTTCATCCTTACATTCGTGGATCCAGACTATTTTTCATATTGGCCATTTTTGGCCCCATTTTATCGCGTTCGTTTTTCTCCCAACCAACCCAAGTCTCTAACAGCGCCTGATTGTCAATAATAGGCAATCGTAGTATATAAATAACAGATTGAACTATGTTGAGTTGTGAGTTTTCTCTACTCACTTGTAACCCTATAAAATTTTGTAATTTCCCTTGTAAAAAAGGACTGAAATATTCTTTGTGAATAACGCAATTAGAACTTTTTTAATTAAAATTCCTACCAAAAATTTAGAATAGCAGCAACGTAATTTCGCAACTGAGACCCCACTAACTCTGCCTTATTAGAAATATTGTAGAATACGAAATAAATATCATGTGAAGCATCTGATATTAAATTAGTCATGTGTTTGAGCTCTGCGACTTCATTTTTGCTTGAATTGAACAGAAAATATGGTTTTTGTGTATCACTCAATTGCTTGAAACCACTGTGGAGAGCCTGCATCTAAAATGGATCAAAAAACAGTTTAATTAAAAAGTAAAAGGCTGGAAACTAACTCCAAAGTTGAGATATTTAATAGGGATCCTGCTCATTTTTCTGTGAGTTTCTGGATTTTTTATAAAATAAATTAAATTCCAGAATATTTTCTATTTAACCTCATCATTTATGAGTTATTTAGCATTAAAAACTTTAGACTAAAGATCAATACCATATGACAAATTAATTGATACTATACAGGATAAGCATAAGTTTCCATTGATGATTTTGTCAGCCTATGGCATCATTTAATATTAATGAAACTAATCATAATAATTAAGGCCATAATCATACCAGACCCCTATTATAGACAGATGAATATTAATTATCTATACTTTTATATACTATTTGAACTTATTAAAATCTCGCATCGCGACAAAATGTAAATGTTTGTTCCCTGTATAAATTAACACAGTTACAGTTGGCAAATTTGACTAACAATTTCTATTCTCACCCATTTGTCAAGTTCTGCAACTGTCATTTTCTATAATTTATACAAGATAAAAGCATCTGCATTCCATGACAAGTTTATATGTTTAATACATTGGAATAGCAAATATATTACTTCTTATACTAAACAATAGGTAGTGACCGTTTTCAAGTTTATATCTGGAGATTTGAATTATTCACAGAGTTAGAAAATCAGTTAAACTAAGGCAAAGTTATATAAATTGGATATCAACACATTGCAATTTTTTCCTTTGACAAAATGGAGCTGTAGAAGTAAAGCTCCAAATTATACCACTTTGCCCCGATTAAATGACTTCATAACTCTCCAGATAACTAAGAACCCCCTGTTAACACTTGAAAAATAGGTACCCTATATGTTGTATGTGATATAGATCTATTTACTCAACTTACGCATTCTGGGCTGAAGTGTTCAGATATACCAGAAATATTGACTACTTCAATGACTAAATTATGTATCACAGGAAATGCAAACCAGTAGTAATAATGATACTTTTTTAAATCCTAAAATTGAATTTTAAATTTGATTAATAAATAAAAATGATCATTTTAGTGACTCACAGCAAATGATATAACAAGAAAACTATTTAAAATTGAGGGCCTCTCTAATGCTGCACAATTACTTATTAGTTGATGAATGTTGGCTCCCACTGAATTTAACAGTTCACCTTTATTGCATTCTTTAAACTGTTCTATTGTGTTTTTGTTAATTATTTTTCCTTCAAAAGGAATATATGTATTTTGACCATTGAAATCTCTAAAAAAAAATAGATAGATAATTAAAGTGTATCCTCTATATTGCTCTTGAACTCAACTTCTTTCTTACTGTACAATAGAGTATCGATTTGTAAATATTTTCTTATTAAGCTATAAATGGTGCAACTTGATCCTAATCTAAGGGACCTTCCATCTCTTAAGATAACTGAGAACCCGATTGTTGAATTTATCAAATGGTCACCTTATATACTATTTAAGATATTCAAGAGGATGAGGTCCTACACAAATTACAGTAAGACTAAAGGTAAGTGGACCAATATCTAATTGCTAAATTGTATGAACCTACTCATTAAAAGAGGTGCTGTCTACTTCGAGGAAAGGATATGGCATCTCACTGTTTCGAATTAATGGGAAGTATCCCCACAAGTGCCGTTCTGTCTCATGCAATTTGTCTACATTTAACTTCAGGTCTGTGAACTTGCTCCAAAAACTTGGATTTACAAAAGAAGCTAATTGCTGATAAATTAGCCTATTTCCTTCTTTGATTTCCATCTTCAAGGACTTCACAGACTCCAAAGGCAGAATTTAATTCAAATAAATACTCCTTCGTTTTGAACTTCTTGTTTATTTAACTTTTCAAATTCCTTTTTTTGGTTTGAGTTTGAAGTTAACAAGAAGTTCAAAAAAAGCGATTTTTAATCTACAACCCTTAACCAGTCGGTTGCCGGTAGGAATTGTCTTCATTGTTTTCATTTCTTTAATTTCAGTTATTCTTTTTATAATGTATGTGTTAGACAAAGATAAAGATACGAAATTCCTGATAACTCACTACAACCAATCGTCGGTTATTGTTTAATGTCGTGCTGTCATAGGCTCTGTTATATCTAGTTAATCATAACCACTTTTTACATTAATGTCAACAGAAAATTGAACACACAAAATTTAAATTTATGTTTTGTTGTACTTTTTCTTTTGTGCTACGTTGTGCCTGAAAATTTGAAGAAACTGTGCTTAGACCTTACTAATTAACTTCCCTACACTCTTTTGAACAAGTAAAAATGTCTTTAGCAGATGAATTGTTGGCAGATTTAGAAGAAAATGATCAGGAAGATGAAGAGGAAGATCAACCAATGCAAGCTGAAGAGCCTATGCAAGAAGTGCTCGAAAAACCTGACATTAAGCAACTTCAGATGGAAATAGACACTACACAGATCAATTCTGTTCGAGGTAAGTATAGATTTAATCCAAACTCACTAGTAGTGGCATCCAAAGTGACATTTACCATTCAAAGCCATTTTGCCACCAACAGTGTCACTATCCATAGTTCAACAATATCATTATATGTTACTACCATGCCATACTATTAGTAACTTGGTTCATTTTTTTTTTGCATCAAGTTCATGTAAGTTGATAAGTCCTCAAAATTAATTTGCTGTTTTGATCATTAATCATTGAATGTATATGTGAGTTTGTTGTAAAATATGTGAAACTCCCTTGAGAATGCCTCCTGGCTAGAATCATGCAAGACGAACATGAGTTAAACAAAGTGAAATAAGCTGACTTCAGGGCCAATGGGGTCACACATTACGCAAGTTCCCAGAGAATGTAATATCCACACAAGAGTGTATTCTAACCCCACTGCAACCCCAAGCTGAGAGAAACTCTGGCCACTGTTACTACTTTATCAGTGACACTCTAACTTTGATCAATTAAAAGACATCTATAAACATGGAGAAAACAAGTTTCTTTTTCAAATATAAAATAACTGATATAGCATATATTTAAATCTGAAACATCCTATATAAAGAAAGATCCTATACCATATTTTTTGATATTAAATATCTTGTTAATATCTTTTTTACTAATTTTCAGAGATCCTGTTTAAAGCCTGCAAAGTTAACTAAAATATATTTACTTTCAGAACTATGCAAATTGAGAGATTCTGCAAAGCTTATAAATGTAATGCAACAAATACAAAATTATGGAACAAAAATCAGAAAAGCTACAGATATTATTGGGCCTGTGGAAGCCGATCCTGAATATCAATTAATTGTCGAGGCTAACGATTTGGCTGCTGAAATTGACAACGAAGTGGTAAGACATAACATAAATCTCAAAATTTTAATACACCTCTGACACAAATTTACACTTGATTCATAGGTAACTGTTCATAAATTTGTTAGAGACAAATACCAAAAAAGGTTCCCTGAATTGGACTCATTAGTGGTAAATCCTTTGGATTACGTCCGCACTGTTAAAGCTTTGGGAAATGATTTAGACCAAGCAAAAAACAATGAAACTCTTCAAGCTTTTTTAACCCAAGCAACTATTATGGTTGTTTCTGTGACCGCTTCAACAACCCAAGGGTAAGTGCTCAGCTGGCAGTAAGCTTCTTATTAACTTCTAATTTAAAATTCCAGGACTCATCTGACAAAATATGAAAAAGAACAAATAGATGAGGGTTGTGATATGGCCATTGAGCTTAACAACTTCAAACTAAAAATTTATGAATATGTTGAAAGCCGAATGGCATTTATAGCCCCTAACATAACGATCATACTTGGAGCCTCAATAGCAGCGAAAATAATGGGAGTAGCTGGTGGTCTTACACGATTATCAAAAATACCTGCTTGTAATGTACTGCTGCTTGGACAACAAAAGAAAACTCTTTCCGGGTTTAGTCAAGCCCACATGTTGCCGCACACGGGATTTGTATATTATTGCGATATTGTTCAAAATACGCCTCCAGTAAGAATTCTAGTTAGCACTTAAACCTTTGCAGAATCTGATTTCTTTTTAGGATTTGAGGCGAAAGGCGGCTAGATTAGTGGCTACTAAATGTACTTTAGCTGCCAGGGTTGATGCTTCCCATGAAAGCTCTGACGGCCGTATTGGGCGCATGTTACACGACGAAGTCGAACGTAAGTTGGACAAATTACAGGAGCCCCCACCAGTTAAATTTATAAAACCATTGCCAAAGCCTATTGATCAATCCAAGAAGAAAAGGGGCGGGAAAAGAGTGAGGAAGATGAAGGAAAGATATGCTTTAACTGAGTTTAGAAAACATGCGAATAGGATGAACTTTGCAGAAGTACGTTTCACAGACCTTCCTATACATTACACTACATTTGAAAGAGTTGTATTGTTTAGATTGAAGATGATGCATATCAAGAAGATTTGGGATATACAAGGGGATCTATTGGCAAAGCAGGTACCGGCAGAATAAGACTGCCTCAAGTAGACGAAAAAACCAAAGTAAGAATTTCCAAAACGCTGCAAAAGAACCTTCAGAAGCAGCAAATTTGGGGAGGCAGTACCACAGTCAAGAAACAGATATCTGGTACAGCTTCCAGTGTGGCTTTTACACCTTTGCAGGTACAAAAAGACATTATTTTGAAATCAAACACAATGAAATTTTATATTCCCTTTATAATCAGTACTGATGTGCTAAATTTTTTAGGGATTGGAAATTGTAAACCCACAAGCAGCTGAAACGAATGCCAATGAAACAACTGCAAAATATTTTTCAAATACTTCAGGATTTTTGAAACTAGATAAAAAGTAATAGATTTTTATTAAGAGTGTTGTAGAATTAGTGTTTTATCTAATAGAATAATAAAAATGATAAAATTCAAACCCTTTTTTCAGTGTTTCGAAAAATTTAACATTGACAATTACTAGGAAAAATAAGACAAACAAAATAATTGTATGATAAAAAAAAAACAAGGAACTATTTGCCTATTCACTCTTTGACTTCTTGTCATCATCCTTCATATGAAGAAACACAATTGAAAACACAAAGACGCCCAACATCATTGAGAATGCTCCTGTGTAATATGGATAGGCACAATCAATGAATCTCTCATATTGTGTATGTTGCAAAGGTCTCACAGACACCTGAAACAAGGTAAAAATATTTAGAATATAGAGAATCTGAAAATAACTTGAACTCACTTGAGTAGTACTGTATAACCTAGTATAACCAACTCTGTCATAGTCCACTTTGAACTGGTACACTCCATAAACATCAGGAATTTTGAATTTTGCCTCATAAACTCCATTTGCACTGTTCTTCAAAGTGGTGCGAACAAATGGATCAATTCTTACAAATTCAAGTTGTACGTCATTGGCTGCAAATGGCTTCCATTTGCCATTATCATAAATCTCAATGCCGATTTGATATACCTGAAATGAAAATCACAAATAAAACTTCAGAAATGAGATTGCTATTATCATGGCCATCTCATTTTAATGCATTTGGCGTTTTAATGCATACCACATCGTCCATAACAGTGTAGTCATGAGGAGGAGCTTTTTCACCTGCTTTATGGTGCAAAACTGACTTAACTTGCAACCTGCCATGCTCTTTGAACACCCACTGACTAATTGCAGTGGCTACCTCTTCATTGCTTGACTTGGGAGCTTTCAATTGGCCCTAAAAATATAAATCTTCACCATGTCAAAGCAAAAAGTATTGTTAATCAAATTACCAAAGCCCTTTCAACATTTGAAGAGAAATATTCATCTGAGAAGAAAGAAACAGAGCCACTAAATACCACTCTAGCATTATTTCTGGCTTGTAAGCCTGCAATAAGAACAATATCTTTTCCAATTGCATGGGGATACTATAATAGAAAAAAAGCATTAAGATTATAATATGGAAGTTATGTGATTTATGACCAACCTCTTTAATAGGCTGATCGGGCAAATAACTATAGGCAGTGCTGTCTGCAGTTAGCAATGGCAGTACAAGTGGATTTTCTGAATCAGCCAAGATGCCAGTTCCTTGATACAACAAAGGAGCTACACCTTTCTTTGGGCCAACTATAACTGGAGCGTCTATTAGGTTTTCTGATGAAATCACAAGTTTTGTATGTTGTCCTTCATCTGAACTGTCATAGTTCAAGTGATCAATGACGAAAGCTCCTTCTTCATCAACCTTAAACATTTTTTCTATTAAGAAAAATTGACTAATTTCTCATGTTTTGGACAATTACCTCGAAACCCACTTCAGATGCCAATTCTCTGAGGACATCCCCAGTGGCTTCACTACCAGCCACTAATACATTGCCACCATTATCAATAAATTGTGTTATGGTGTCAACATTCAAGTTGCCTCCAAATTCAACTACAGAAGGGGCTAAAATGATGAGGTTTTCATATAAGTACTCGCCATATTTTGAGAGCACCAATGAGGAGTCATCAGCTATTTTGAAACTGAGGGTGTATCCTCTGTCTGAAAGGAAGTGAATATAGATTATTATATGTGAGTTGAAACGTCTATTATAGGCATAGAAACTGAATGGGCTTATGTCGTTAACTAAGTAAACTGTGTTCCTATATTATGTACCATCAACTAACTGACTAACAGATGTATTAATCTTAGATATGGCTCTGATATTTCAACGCCTCCTTGAGGTTTTCACTTCAATTTTATATAAAAGTTTACCTTGCAGAGACTTGAAGAAAATTGAATGGGTCTCTTTAATGACTTGATTATCCAATAACACCAAGGTGTTTCCCTGTGATTTTACGCTCACAAATAACGTGAACAGTAATAAAATTAACGATTTCATTGTATATTTCTTAATTTTTTCTATTAATTTAAACTACACTTTACACGTCACCTAAACACCGCATACGGCAACAAGACTCTAACCTAAAAAATAGGATGGTAATTGGAAAAAAACAATATTTAAATGAAAGATGGGAAAAGGGATTTCAAATAACATATATGGTGCAAACAGAACTTTCTTATGGGTCCTATTCAAAAAATTGCTGTCCTATGTTCTCACCAATTGAGAAACGTTTATACAGCCAAATATTGAAATGAACTCTAATTATCCTTTATTTGGTTCAATAATTAATTGCTTTCATGTGGCTAATGCAGTGAGTAAGAACAGGCAAATAAAAAGGTATATTATATAGGTTATTCCAACGATTGAAAAGAAGCGGACAGCATCGTTTTTTATTGCTTTTTCATCCCTTTTTGCCAAATGAGGTACTAATCCATGACAGGGAAGTTGAGGAAATGACGTAATTTTAACATTTACGTCTTAAATACGTGGGGCCCGCTCATGTCGTATCTTTAGTGACAAAATGACGTCATAGGAATCCTACAACATGACGACTGTTTGACTAAAAATGATCAAAAACTTTTGGAGTGGAATATCCCAATACATTGAACACCATAATAAATTCTCTCGAAGAATCGATATTAAATAAATACAATTCCTCCATTAGTAGACGGAAATACGGATTAGGACAGGGATTGATAAAAGTAAAATAATTCGATCATTTAATTAATTTCACATTGAATGTGTGAATGTATATATATTTTTATCATTAATGTAGCCATAAAGGCAATTGAATATCGACAGAGCCGTGATAATCATTATGTGGAATTTGGTGAAGAAAATCAAGATACTGCTTGGGAAGCCCAGTTTCTTCGGCTCCCTTAACAATAGTCTTCCAATAGGCTACTGAAGGCCGACAATCCTGAGGAAGCTCAGACAACTCCCCACCTGGAGCTTCGGCAATCTGTTGGTAGGTCCTGGCGTTGACTGTTTTCCCATCAGGCAAGAGTATATCAACTTGTAACGGTTTGTAGATGTTATTGTGCACTCCTTCCTGCCTAAAATACAAACGATACTCCTTTATACTGTATATAATAAAACTCTGGACTGTAAGCGTCATCTCGTAAACTGTGTCTGGATTTTATGAGGTTTTACACTCTTAAATAGAGTGCATCTAAGATAATGTTGTCCAGTACTGAGTCAATTCGGTGAAAAAAATTGAATTTCTTATACAAAGGGCTTGAAAATATATTTACAATAGGAAATTTGGCCAAAAATAGAAAAGTTCCTCTGTGAGGAGTTGGAATTGGCCTGTTACATATATTTGCGATTTCAAGCCATGGGGAATTACTATACCCCCTAGTAGAGTATGTATATTAAATTCTGAATCACCCTGTATATAAAACCTAAGGTGACGTAGTGACGTTTTTCTTTGAATTTATTTGTCCCTCGTTTTATAAAAAGGGCGGAGAAAAATGTATAAATCAATATACATACAGCCTAATGACCAAGAACTACTACATCATTGGGTTAGAGATTGACATGACATGACAAGAACAAGACTCCAAGGGCGCCGACACACGCGCCACCGAGGGTAGCAAATACGTCCCAAGAGTACCACTTGCCATTGTCAAGTATCACCCTCATTGATTACTTTTATATAAACTTTATTCCCATTTGACCTCAAAAGTCAAATAATTTGAAAGGTTTTAATTTTTTAAGAAAGTTATTGTTTTCCAGTAATTCAGAACAATTACCTATCCAGATTTTCCAGATCCTGGTTCTGCACGTACCAGAGTGCCCCCCAGACTTCTCCAGACTTCTTAGGTACGATTGTGGCACTTGCTCCTTTCCATCTTTTCGAAAACGTTACGAAACTGATTTGATAGTCCTAAATATTGATTTTTCATTCGCCACTAGCAATGAATGCAATAAACTCGTTTTTAATCTATATACATACCGTCAAGCAACCAATTCCAGCTCTCTCCGCACTCGGGTTGTTAATGTGAATTCTGTGGCTAAGTAGATTGCTGCCGTAGGCAAAATACAGAAATTTTTTACTGTGGATTGGCATCTTGGGTATTCACCATCAATATACCACGGAATCGTACCAATCAATTACATCACTTCCTGTGCAAACATTAAATTTATGAAATAATTTGTACTTTTGAATTTGTAGTCAATTTTAGCTTCAAATAGGTTGGTCAATTGCCATTGATAAACATAAAAGGCACTGTAGTCTGAATCAACATTACAACATACACAAACAGTATGGAATTGTCATATTTCACGCGCTATCTCAAATCAAATATGCCTTTGATTATCATTTTTCTGTACTCCAATATGATGATGATAACCTGAAGTCCAATGTACATAAGTTTAATCCTACTTCTGGCTGTGCTGTAGACTGCAAGAAATAGATATTTAGTTGTTTATACCAAATGTAGACAACACAGAATTACCTATATGTAGAGATACTTACAGTCGAGAGCTCTCTGAGTTGATCTAACACTGGTAGCTTTTGCTTTACATTCGTTTTATTGTGTGGAATTCTCAGGTCTGGTATATATTAGAGACACAATTTTGCACTTTTTCTTGTTTTCAGTTGTATGATAAAATACCACAATCAGAAATGTTTTGTAAAGAAAAAAATGTGAAATTAAATATTTTTTTTAATATTTAACAAAACAAGTGAATTTAAAAACATGATAAAACCATAAGTATGTCCAAACAATAAATACATCAAATTGTTCAAAAGAGATGCCCATTATATGATCTTAAATGATTGAATTCTATGATTCATCATGAATATTTTAAGTAGAAGTTTGTTATATTTTTTATAGAGAATAGGTGAGTAATCTTAGGAATTATAAAACTTTTTTCAAGTAAGTTCTGACATCTAGCTCGTGTTCAATGGCTCATAACTCAAATTTCTTAAATAAAACACTTAGTATATCATTAGATAATTGAATTCTATGATTTTTAAAAATTTTGCTCATTTAACCGTCTCTGAATCTCTTATGCTTTTCAAGATCTTAATACATGTGTGAACCATATGACAGATGATTGACAAAAAAGTTGAGAAATTTCAGTATACCCCTTTTTTTGAGAAACCATCAAAGAAACATTAAAGAAATTTTTAAATCGGATATAAGTTTCTCATGAAATTTTCTAAAACTTTGCTCATTTAACCATTTCTAAATTATTTACACTATTTGCTTGCTTATGCTAACTCCACACATCTAGAAGCAAGCTAAGACAAACTGCAGATGAATACACATAGGGATTTTGAATATGCATGTTGGATTCAATTATATGGGCTTCAAAATTTATAAGAATCCGGTTGAGTGAATGATGAACTAAACTTCAACTGTGTTTAAATAACTTTAAGCCGAATGCACACCGGCGCGAACATGGTTAGTTAACAACGAACACAGTGTTTTTAGAACATTGTTCGCGATCATTTTTTGGTAACAATATGATGTTAACACGAATGTCCACACCAATTTTTAGTTCGTTCTGGTTTTTCTAGTTAGTTGGAATTATTTTAAAGTGGGTGTGTTTTAATAATGTCGAGCAGCGAAGATGATCTCTGCGATAAGCAGATAAACTTAATTTCATCTTGTTCACTTCTTCTGCAGGTACTCCTACATTTTCCCATACCATGCGTCTTTCTTCAATATAATGTTTTTATATTCCGAAACTTGAACATTTCACAATTAATGCTGCTTTTCATGTTCTTTTATTAGGTCTATACGCTTTTCAACATTCCACTCCATCCTGCCAGAATATTAAAAAACAAACTGTCGAAAAACCACAGAAATATCAAATAACACTTTTCTTTTGAGGTTTATCGCCTTTGTAGAGAACACCTATTTTTGTTCGCGAATGTTGTTATTACGGCCTAAATGTTAACATGTAATGTTATTTCAAACAGCAATTGGCAAACAATGTTAGTTAACCATGTTAGTGAACATAGTTAGCTAACCACGTTCGCGGCGGTGTGTACCCGGCTTTATAGGCCATAAGGGTTATCGGAGTACACGAGTATTTTTAAAATATTTCAATTTTACAGTTAATATAATATATAGTAAGAAGCACTTTCCCGGATCCTTCACGCATATTATTTTAAAACACACAAAAAACGCTGATTCTACTAGTCAGTTCTTATATCAACTTAGCACCACCTATAAGTTATCACTTTAATCATAGACTTTGCTGCTACAGCTTTTTTTCGCGCCCCGTGAGAAAGAGATGTGTGGAAAAAATGATAACAAGCATCATTTAAGTGTTTATTTAAACAACAATTATAATCACAGAATTCATACCATTCTATGTGAATATATCCTTATTTAGTCCCTACCATATTTATGGTTAGCGGTGGGCTTGTCTACCCTAACAATCTCGTGGGCAACATTAAAATAACCAACATATTCGACTGTATCAGGTGTAGTGTCATAATGGTAATGTCCCGCTTCTCCATGGGTGCTGAAGCTATGGAAATGTTGCACTCGTAAATCCAACTCACCCTGAGGAAAAATATTTTAATTTAAGGGTGATTTGAATGTGATAGTGACGCAAAACCTACTCCATCGTTGCTTGTGAAAGTGCCTACAGCAATCAATGGAGCGCTCATTTCATAGAATTTCAGCCAGTTATTAACAGCATTATTGTCTAAGTAAATATCTGGAATTAGATATTTGAAGAAGTATTTTACAGTAAAAGTTACCTGTTATAGGAGTTTTTGAAAAATCTCGCATTACATGCTGCCTTGCCTTCCCCTGTCTTATGAGGAAAGCTCCTCCAATTCCCACTAAATGCTGTTTACCATATTTCTCCTCAATGGAATTTCTTAGAGTCTCAATGAAGTTCTTTTTCGCAATACGCTGTTTTGCGGACACTTTAATCACCTGAAAGTTTTTATGAGATGTAAAATGAAATTGAAATGGTAAAGTTTTAACCGTACTTTTCCAGTTTTTCCTTGGGAAGCAAATAAATTCCCCAGCAAAGCTATTCTTGTCTCATTATTGGGAAGCACCTGGACCACCATGTGCTCATCAGCGCCTTCTACCTTAGATGTGCGCGTCTGCTGATCGGCTATTCCATTCTCAATTTTTAGATTGACGATCCCCTAATGGAAACAGTCTTAACCCCCTTTTAATAATAAAAAAAATATTTCACACACTTCACAATTAACCCCTACATAAGGGAAAGGCCCCGCCCCAGCACCAATTAAAAGAACGGGCTCCACAGCTATCAACTTCGCGACATCTTTTAAGTCATAAACCTTTTCTCTAGTCACTAATGGAAGCAGGTATTGAGTTCCTCCAATTTCAAGAATTTTCGGGTTTCCATTAAGACCTGTAATAATTCGCATGCTTGTTACTGAAAACGCTTTGGAAAAGAAATGGCGCTCTTTACAGTAATTCACCACTGGTACTTGCCTGGTGCAGCTAAATAGAATGGACCCTCAGTAAGGTTTGGAGATTCGACTACTTCCACGTTAACTTCTTTAAAATTGGTGGGCAGATAAGATCTGAAAACTGAAATTAGTTGTCCGAGTAATTATAATTATTTAGTCAGTGACGTAGTTATTTTGCCCACCTTCGGCCACCTCCTCCAGTGGTGGAACATGCAGAGATTTTGTTTCAACTGGATAAGATGTGGGATCAAGGGCCATGATGTTTTTGCTGTAAAAGGATTCAGTTAAGGTTTAACTGTTCTCTTAATATATGCATATTCAAAGCATAGCTGGTGCTTACCTGATTAGTACCTAACTCATAAAATGCAGTGGTGGTCCTAATATCATTTGTTTAGTAACTAGTGGGATTACTGACTAAATATCATGCTTGATTTAGTATTGAGTTCAGTTAATATTTTATTGTGCATTTACTGAAAAATGTATTTACCATTGAGCTGCAGACAAGGAACTGCAGATCATGAAAATAACTACTGTTGCATACAGCGTTAACGAATTCGACATGGTGCTTTATTTGAATGTGTAAAAACTTTATATACAATTCTATTAATTCTTATGTGTTAGAAACGGGTTATTTACCTATTGGAGTGTATTTCAGCCTTCAAACGTAACGTCGACCGAGTCGACGAGGTAACTGAATTATCATTTTTATTTTTATAGGCATTTTCCTTGGCGCAACACGAGATAAAAGCTTCCAATGTTTTGAAAAGATTGAGATAATTTGCTGTAAAATTGTGTAAATGTTGTTTGCTATCTTCCAATGGCACTCTTAAATGTAAGACTAGCAGAAAAGTTTGTTAAACAGTTTTGTACGCAAATAGCAGTAAGGCACGAATTTTGCTTTTTTAAGGAATTTTTTACATGTATTCATAGGTATTCATGATTTTTCTTTGTAAGAAATTAAGGTTCTTACAATTAATAGTTGCTGCTTACAGTTAAAGATTGATGGCTGCTTGCTGTAATAGATAAACTAACTTTTAACTAAACTTAATATATTTAAATAAATTTTATTAAGGCAAAGGCCTAAGATTTGATAGGAATAGAGTCGTAATAACCTAAATAAAGAAGCAAAAAAAGATCTAAACGGGATTTTATAAGCTAATCTGCTTTATAGTTATTCGTCTGATTGTAGTTGATTATTACTGATAGGTGAAGAGTAAAATTAAGTATAAAATGGAATTTGATTTTGGAAAGAGAATCAAAATTAACACATCAAATAAGTGGATAAAAAACGTTCACTTTTTCCACAGATTGGCTGTAAGTAACTTTCTTTAGGAGCACGAAAGCACCTGCTTTGCCAATGCTCTTTTTCTATCTTAAAAATGTACTCTTCTAGTAGATTACAATGTTATATTTTCTCTCAATTTTTAAAATAATTAAGTACATACGCAAACTTGATTTCTTACACAATATTTTCGTATCGCATCACATGGACCATTGAAAAAATTTTACGCGATGGTGCTCATCTTCTAATTCACAGCCAGTATTTATTGTATATTATAATCTTCAACCTGCAAGAATGCTGATTTATAAGCAAAAAAAGTTTTGAGATAAAAAAAATTCTAAAGTTTATTGAGACTATTTGAAAGATCCACAAATTCCAAACGTGCAACGGGTGTCCAACGTTAATTACTCTTGAATTCACTGTTGCTGTTTTCTAACTTTAGAAAACTTTTTTTAGATTAAATATGAAAAAATTAAAACATGAACATTTTTAACTCAAAATCTTCACATGGTGCAAATGTTTACGACATATTTCATTCTATACGGAAGATCATAATGTTAGACAAGTCACCGAGTAGCGAAAGCAAAAAAAATCCAAAAAGGATTCCTTGAAAAATCATTCTGAAATTATTAAAACCCCAAATTAAAAAAAAAAAATTGAAAAAACTCAAAATCTAGTGAGTATTGGAATATGTATGTATGGGTTTAATTGACTCCTTGCCTCATGCCCCATCACTTCCCCAAAGGAATACGTCGAACCACCAGTAACCTTACACAATTCAAAAATGAAATAAAAAATAGGTGTTTCCACTTGAAAAAATTAAGTTGATGGAGATAACTTATTTTTGAACCGCCCTGTATACATGATTTTACGATTAAAAAAACCGCAGTCAAAAAGAAAGATCGACGCGTCATTCGAAAAAATGAATCCCTGAATTTTAAATGAATTTGTTCCAGCCCGCGCGTCCACCCTGTATATATACATACATACACATATTCTATCATGCCGTTTTAAAATATTTGTACTTTTTTCGCGTTTCATAAATGAGAGGTCACGAATATTGATGTTAGAAGATATAAAAATATCAAATTAATAGTTTTTTGGCATTTAATTTGAGTTTTGAGCTTCTAACGGATGATAAATTCGTTTTGGTTTTCCTTTCACCTACCTGGATCTATGCGTGTAATTATTTTATTAATATATTTTTTTAAATTGCTTTTTATGATTCTATTATTGTTTTAGTTAACTAAAAAAACTTATATACGTTTGCCGTATATTTCAACAACTGTAATGTAATGGCTATATCGCACTCCCATCCAATGTTGCTACTGCACCCCTAGGTACATATAGACTGTTTATTCGCCAACATTGCACGTACTTAACAATCAAATCCAGTCTCGCGTTTGCGTAGAAGTTAGCTGTTCAGGTTTTTGTTTTTCCGTTCTGTCTAATTCTACATGAAATGAATTGTTAATTTTTCAGTAAAAATCGCGTTTTAATTAACGATTTGTAGCCCAAAGGGTTGCGAAATCTACAAGTTTGTGTGTGTGAAAACATACGACCTATAAAATTGTAGATTAAATGTGAGTTTTCATTCATTGACTTCGCCTTGCATGGCGGTTGAGTTGGGCGTCTACCAGTTTTCATCAAGATCGATGCCATTGTGGATGCATTAAAGCAGCCTTTTTTTTTCAGTTATTTACGATGTCTCGATACAATTCAGAATGTAAAGTTTATGTGGGAGATTTGGGCAGCAGCGCTTCTAAGCAAGAGATTGAAGATGCCTTCCGGTATTACGGCCCTTTGAGGAACGTTTGGGTGGCAAGAAATCCGCCAGGATTCGCGTTTGTAGAATTCGAAGATCCTAGGGATGCTGAAGATGCAGTTCGAGGATTGGGTAAGATATAACACAGAAAGACACCTCTGAGAACTTCTTTTTAGCAAAAATTTGAAAGTTATTCCTAGTCGAAGTTAGGCAGTATTGTGGCTGTCTCACTTCATTTAACACTTAGTTTATTCCTATTTTTCCATTTCCTAAGAATGCTCTTTCTTCAGTCCTGCAGTCACAGCATTATTAGTCCGATTGGTTACAGATGGAAGAACTGTATGTGGACGCAGAGCAAGAGTTGAGATGTCCAATAGCAAGTCTGGAAGCGGACGCAGGGGAGGCCCACCCCCACGATCCAGGGGTCGTCCATTCCATCCTGATGACCGTTGCTATGAATGTGGAGATCGGGGTCACTATGCACGAGACTGTGGAAAGTACAGAAGGGGTGGTGGTGGCGGCAGGAGAGATAGGTGAGTGTTTGGTGTATAAGGAAATACATTTTGTTTTGTGTGGTAACAGGGTTGATTAGTGTTAGACCAGTAGACCAAAGTACTGGCATCTTGGAACAAAAATTCCATAAAAACAAGCCACTAATGTGCCTTTATTCCAATATTTCTACAGAAATTCGCGTCTTGGCATGATTATGAGAATATTGATTTTCCAACATTTTACCATTTAAATGTTTAAAGAATTACAGATAAATGCAGGACACTAATCAACCTCCTACAAAATGTTTCAGTTGCTGTACAACATTATTTTTATTTATCACTATGTATTTTATTCAGTATGTCCTTTCAGTTGATCTTGTTTGTATTGTTTGTTAGTTTCTGAAGTTGTAAGCTTTATGTTGTACAGCATATCTCAGTCGCCAAAGACTTGAGAGATTCAAGTCGTAATAATGTGAAAAGTAAATTGGCTTGACACCAGTGCCATATTTATAGGTTGATAGCATGTGGCCGATGATTGTAAGGTAACGCATTGAGTACACTCGCTTCGATCTTCTCATGTAAGCCTCTTCACTGAGCCTGCGTAGAGCCGCCACATCGTTTTAAGTAAAAAAAGAACAAGTCTGACCGCTACTAGTCTACAATCTACTACTAGTCGAGTACTTGCTACTGTGAGCCAGTGAGATTTTGCCCCTAGTCGCGAATCATCCCCTCAACCTAGTTGAAATACCACTCTCGTCACACGTCTCACGAGCTCACAATCCGAAATGGTAAAGAATTTTTAGTTATTTTAAATGAAACTGGTTAATTAGGTCAGTTTAAAATAATGCAGTTTCATTGATAAGTAGCACTAGATTACCTTAAATTCGAAGTGAATTTCTCCTGATTTATTGGAGATTAGAAGAGACTACCAAAAGGACCATTTTTTTAATTGATATTTGACTAACCATTCTTGTGCTGGGACTTACATATCGGATTTGTGATTATTAGTAATGGCATACAGCATGGCAGTTATATTATTTTCATTGGATATTTATTTTTAAATGAAAATTAGGAAATTGGTTACACCAATTTATTCCAGACAATTTTCAAATGCGGCTAAATAAAGAATTTCTCTCTATCAACACAATGTACTAACCTCGAACAAAATTACCCAAAGCTTCTGTTCAGTCTGTTTCTTGCTACCTTTGGACCATACTCCTGTTCAATCATTCAGTTACTGTTAACAGGAACTCACCAACGGTGCCTTAAAAGTTCTGCAAGTTGATTTAACGCAAATCCATAAATCAACTAAAAGAACTTTGCCTGTAATTGACCACATTAAAATCACGAAATTAATTTCCACAGATCTCGAAGCCGCTCCAGAAGTCGTTCTCGCGACCGGCGCAGCCGCTCCAGAAGCCGATCCAGGTCACGTAGCCGGTCCAGATCCCGCCGCTCCAGATCAGCGTCGAAGAGGAGCAGAAGCCGCTCCAATTCAAACCGGCAATTGAGGCTTTCCAGGTCTCATTCCCGTTCTCGCAGCCGTTCGGCCGTCAAAGAGAATGGTAACGATAGGGATTAGCTGCTACTGATGTAATTTCGTATTTAAATGTACGTGAAATATGATGGGCTGATGTTATTTGTTCTTTTTGTAGGGAGTGGTAACAACGATTTTATTTCTATAATTAATTGGAAGAAGATATTTTGTTTGAGCATTTACTTATTTAAATGTACACTGGATAATTTACAAGAGAAGAAGTTTGAATGAGCAAATAATTGACGCCTTAGGTCAATATCCGTTTGCAGTAAATCTTTCAATTGAGACGTTCAGATTTAATTTTTAAGACCGAGTTTCTGATTCATTGCTTAAGCTCGGCTCGCCTAAACCTCGCCCTTGTAAATTGTGTCGTCCACAAGAAATTAATTGCTGTCACCCTGTAAGAGCTCAAGCCATGATTCAACAACTCTAACTCTACTAAGTGGTATTTTTTGTAATGTTTGTGTTGGACAATTCCTAATTTGAGTAATTTCAGTTTTTTTTATTATATATGTGTTTAGCACTTTTTAAACAATGTTTTGCGCTAAGTGTTAGAATTGTGCGCCTGTAGTACATACCTGTAATCAGTAATAAATCTTTGGGCCTTGACGAGATTATGATCTTTTCTTTTTCCATATTTTGAATGGATTTGGGGATTCCCAGTCATGATGAATCTCGATTGCACAGCGATTACAGAATGACTGTGACTGAATCATTCGCAGTTTCCGTTAATTGAAAACATTTCCAAGTGAATGTGACAATTCTCAAACGGGAATGTAAATTGATATAATTCAAACTGAATCCCAGTTTGAAAGCAAAAGTAACAGGAACTATATTTGTCACGTGTAGACCTTTAGCACGGATCAGTTACAGTAACCGTTGCAATCAGTTTACAACAGATTACGGTGCAGGTCAATTGACGACGATTGCAGAATCACTGTGATAAAATTATCTGCAGTTGGCGATTATAGAAGAGCTTTCAAGATGGATATAGTGATTCTTAAATACAAGGTGTCTGAATATAGTGCCATAATTCAACCACATATTTTAGGTCCCAAAGTCCGACAAATACTTCATATAAACATATATCGAAAGCCGCTTCATTTTTGATATACAGGGTATGAACGGTTGGTTCCTAAGGATGTTTTTTTTATTTATATTTTCGAAACGTTTTGAGATAAATTAACGAAATTTTGTCTTTATTATAACTTTTTGTGCTTTTTTTAAGGCTCTATGAAGAACTTGCCACATTTTTCCAGGGGCGGGTAATACATGGGGTAGTGTTTAAAAAGTATCTTAAATTTTGTGTACTTAACTTTATTGATGATTTTATAGGAAAAATATTAAACTTAAAGATTTTTACGTAAAACAAATACTCTTGGTGAAAGCCGGAATCTTCAAGAGTTTTGAGAGAAAATTGAGATTTGAGAAATCGGTGAATGCTATATTTTATAAAATAAATGAAGGGGGGAATAGGGGCTATGTCAATGTTTTTGAAAAATACTATTACTAACATTATTGCGCCATGTAATAGCAACTTGCCTATACTATTAGGCTGTATTTTCAGACTGAGGAAAAATGGATTAAGTTATATGCTATTTTCTAAAACATAAAACGAGTACAGGGGAATAATGGGCGGACACTTGTTAAAAAAAGGGGGCTAAGTCACTTTACGCCGGCAGACGATTAATACAATATTTTTCACGATTTATTACTGGAAAGCGTGCGTGTTAAATCGCGTTTTATCCTGCATGTTAACAATTGTGTAACAGACAATAAACATAACAGAAAGTAGTGATTCTGAAGGTGCATTTAAAATTGTGAATGCGAAAAAAGGGCCTAATTTCGGGACGCTAATGAATGTTAACAAAAACTGCGTCTTCATAGCCATGAAATGAGTTTATTTTGTCGGAACAGCTCGTAACGATATTGTGACAGTTTTTTTAATTGTGCTGCTTGTTTGAAAGGTTTTTTTCAGGTTTGCCGCTTTTAACTGAGGAGAAATTTAGGGATTTGCAGTGCTTGAGGAAATTCTGTGGACCAGAAACCCAAGAATATTTTTCAAAATTGCCAGATATTTAAAAAGTAAGAATTACTGAACAAAATCATTCCAGAAATTGGCTGCGAATTTTCGTAAACGTTTTGTTCCAAAATCCATAATTGTTCTGCCTTTTTTCTATTTTTTACGTATTTTTTTGAATGATTATTAGTTTTTTTACCTATAAAGCGATTAAAATGACCACAATAAACAAATAAAATTGGAAAAAATAATCAAAGAAAATTATTATTAGGTGTACAACTTTGCTTCCGCCGTTTTTTTTCCGAATTTCGCGATTTTATTGTAAAAAACTAATTATACCTTTAGGATCCAAAGTATTGTCCATCGCTGGCCACTACTTTCTCCCATCTTTCGGGCAGCATACGAATCCCGTGTTGAAAAAATTGGACATCTTTTGAAGCGATCCACGATTCTATCCAATTTCTTACTTCTTCATAAGACCGGAAGTGTTGGTCAGCTAGCCCATGTGCCATGGATCGAAACAAGTGATAATCAGAAGGAGCTAGGTCAGGAGAATATGGCGGGTGGGGTAGGACTTCCCATTTCAATGTTTCCAAGTATTTCTTGACCACTTGCGCAACATGGGGTCGAGCATTATCGTGCTGCAAAATCACTTTATCATGTCTCTCGTTGTATTGCAGCCGTTTCTTTTTCAATGCTCGGCTCAAACGCATTAATTGGGTTCGATAAAGAGCACCTGTGATTGTTTCAGTTGGTTGTAACAGCTCATAATATATTACGCCGAGTTGATCCCACCAAATACAGAGCATGATTTTGGAACCATGAATAGACGGTTTGGCCGTCGACGTGGAAGCATGGCCGGGATATCCCCAAGTCTTTTTGCGTTTGGGATTATCGTAATGAACCCATTTCTCGTCCCCAGTCACAATACGATGCAGAAATCCCTTCCGTCTTTGCCTTGCAAGCAACTGTTCACAAGCGAACAGACGCCTGTCAATATCTCTTGGTTTCAACTCGTACGGCACCCAATATCCTTGCTTCTGAATCATTCCCATGTCTTTGAGGCGTTTTGAGATTGTTTGTTGAGTCACTCCCAATGATTGTGCCAATTCTTGTTGACTTTGACACGAGTCTTCGTCAAGTAATGCTTCCAAGTTCGCATCTTGGAAAACCTTCTTTCTTCCACCGCTATGTTGGTCTTCGACGTGAAAATCACCGTTCTTGAAGCGCTGAAACCACTCACGACATGTCCTTTCACTAATAGTGGCTTCCCCATAAGTATCTGAGAGCATTCGATGAGCCTCAGCAGCAGATTTCTTCATATTGAAGCAGAAAAGTAAAACCTCCCGCAAATGACGAGAATTTGGCTCGTACACTGACATTTTCAATTGCGAATAACTTTATGATGAAGACACAAATAGACTAATATTTTTATGAGGTTATGTTAACAGGTGCCCAAGGCTCCTGCATGCCCACATGGGGTTATTTATTTCGATCATTACTTACCGCTACATACATCTATTCAAAAACGGCGGAAGCAAAGTTGTACACCTAATATTTTTGACATTTATGTACTTCAAAGAAGCAACTCCAACAATAATGTTTGTTACATATTACGCAGCAATACCTTGTGTGAGGCGTTCTAGCTTGCGCTAATTTTCGGTCCGTTTTTAATCATTTTTCGTAACACACTACATATCTTCAACGACGCTGAGTTCCTACGTCTTCTAGCGAATGATTTTGCCGATCTATTGGTGGAGTAATAGCTGATTGGCTCTCTACCTTCAGTAGCTCCAAAACAACTTTTTCTTTGAATTTTTTTATTGTCATTTTTTCATTGGCTACCTCTTGGTGAAATATATAAGAATTAACTAAAGCAGATCCCGCAATCAATTCAATGGCTAGTTTTCTATACCACTTTACATCTTTACGCAGTGAAGTTTCATTTGATGCGAAATATCAATAAAAGTTTTATTCTTGTTATAGTCGATATTTACGGATGATTTTTCAATTTGTTTTCCATGGGAATTGATAGTTTTTAGTTCTGATGTATGTTTGGTGCTAAGAGTGCACACATCCATTTTTGCACGACGACACCTGTATTACTTTCGGCCGCAGCAATTTCTCCTTTCTTTAGTGTTTTATTGATTATGTGTTTTAGATTTAATTTTCGATTTTCTCTGCGAGTTCCTACTAAACGCGTCTTTTTTTCTTGTAGTTGTTGTGCCAATGAGACACTCTTATAATAATTATCTGTATATATTGTGCGTCCCTTATTGAGCAAATTATCTGCCAGAGTCAAGACTACTTTTCCCGATGAATGCTGATGTAGAGTTTTATCTTTCCCGTAGTATATTTGAAAGTTATAAGTGTAACCTTGTTCAAAGCAAAGCTTATAGAGCTTTATTCCAAATTTGTGTATTTTGTTGGATATATACTGTCGAAAGCTCAACCGGCCTCTAAATGGTACTAATGTTTCATCAATACAGACACTTTCTTTTGGAACGATAAGACTTCGAAAGTTATTTTTTTGCATAATTGATAACGGTGTGATTTTCTGTAGTCCATCTTGAGTAATATTATCATTGTTATGAAAATGCCATGTTTTTAGAATCAATTGAAGACGGTTTCGAGATAATACTGTTCTCACCTTATTATCATAAAGAACGTTTTTAGACCAATATGATTCTAGTGCGGGAAATCGACAAAGGCCCATCCAAATAAGTACATTGATAAATCGGCGCATTTCGTCATGATTGGTGTTCGTCCATTTAGAAATTCTTGCTTGAGGAAGTTCAGAAGAATTCTTACATTGGTTGGCATACCGATTTGTCTTCATTATCATCAAATCTATAACTTCATCGGTGGTAAATAGAGTAAAAAAATCGTAGGATATTTTATCATAATATTTATCATAAATATCATTTGATATGCCACAATTTATTTCAGTAAAAGGAATATCCTTGAGATTTTTTCTAGTTACATCATCCCAAATAAGATCTGTCGAAATACCATGGTCATAATCCTGATCACTGTTGTCTTCTGTTACGTTCTGCATGCTTTGCTGAATCACAGAATTTATAGTGTCCATAACACTATCCGGAACATCCTGTAACATTCAAGAAGAAGAAGTACCGGGTTCATCAGAAACACACAGTCTCTTTGACTGAGGGAGAGATTCATTATCAGACGATTCATCAGATTGATTTGGTACAAATTCGTCTCCCGAATCTTGAAATGGTTTACTCTCCTCATCAGATAATACTTCCTGCTAAACTCTTTGCAACTCTTCCTGTTGTTTCTCATAACTAAACTTTTTTAAACTCATAATTCTTTTATAAATAAATTTCTCGACTTTAATATGCACATAATACGTTCACGTTGCAATTCAAAAATTGGCTAGTTACAAATCCAGAAGCGAGGAAATAACACGAGAGTGGTTGTAACTTGTTCAAACTCGCGGAAACTGAGAAGCAATATTTGCTTCTCGAGTAACAAATTATAAGTTTAGATGCCACGAGAATCATATGCTGCTTCTCAACTTCAAAACACGAAATTTTGCAAATTTTGAACAAATAATAAATATTACATATAAAGTAATGTTATTCAAAGCGATTTAACGAAAAAAAACACTGTGGCCAGAAAAATAGTTATTTTTCTAAATACGGCGGCAGTCAACGTGTTAATGTGCAGCGGTATGGCATTTTCTTTAGTTTAGTTAACTGTAATTTCTTCCACGTTCCAACGATCTCATCCATTGAAAATGAAAAGGTTATTATGTCTTTAAAACGAGTTTGTTATACTAACTTTTTGTCATAATGGTGAGAACAAATATCACGTTAGATCAGTTAAGAAAAAGTTAGGATTGATTGTCAAATGTGAAATGGAAAAATAAGCGGTGTGTACCATTTGCTAGAACTTCATTATTGATCGATGAAGGAAACTGTAATGTAGGGATGTTATATTTATATAGTATATATTTCTGCCGTAAGATTGCGCGGCCATATCGAAAATATTACAATGGTTATACAGAGTGTCCCGAAATTAATAATAAAATTAAATGAAATAAATTAAATAGAATTAAAATAAAAAGAACACCAAAATTTAAATTAACACATGTCGAAAAATGCTTATTGAACGAGCTATGATTCTTTAAAGAGGTAACTTTGATTATGAATATTTTGAAATATTTCCAAAACGGTGCTAGATAACTTTATGAAATTTGGTATGATTTTATACCTTTTAAGCCTTAATTGCCAGATGTCGCCCAATGGAAATATTCCGTCAGAGGCGTGCTGCATCGGGGGTGTCGGAATTAAAAATCGAGCACATAAAAAAAATGTAACATTTTTTTAGTTGCTGATGCAAAATTATGAAATCACATACGCTTCCAGAAAAAAAAGGTACTCTTGGTTCATCATTGATGGAACGCTCAGTTTTCGAATAAAATGAATTTAAATATTAAATTCCATGACAAATACAAATAATTCCTAAATCGATAATTTATTAACCACATCAAAACGATTAAACAGTAAAAAAAAACAAGAAATTGAAAAGACACATTTTTAGAGTAAGTTTTCAAATAAGTTTCCTGAATTATGTAACTTTTTTGAACTCTCCTTTTTTAATTTGTTTGCTTTTGCCAATTTACAAAATTTCTACAAGATTATAATAAATTTAACTAAACTGACTCTGAATCCTTACTAACTCACATTTACGAACAGTTAGATATACAAAGTGTCCCAACTTTATTTAGATGCTAAATATTACCGCCCCTGTACATACCAGAAAGAAAAGTTTTAGACAAAAAACTCATGGCTTAGAAAACAGTTTTCAATGAGAATTTACTTATATGTACAGAGTGGATCAAAAACGCACTTTTCAACATAAACTTCGTTTTTTTAAATGGAACACTCTGTATTTTATTGAAGATTTGGATTTTTCTTTAAATTCCTAATTAATAATGTATGACACTTTTTCTCATATCAATAGGTTTCGAGAAAATCATGAAAATAAATAACATCTGAGGAAAATTATTAACTAAACTTAGAAAAGATGTTCAACCTAGCCACCATTTTCGGTTTGGCAAACTTCATACCTTCTAAGCACGTTTACAGTCCAAGCATTTTCAATGGTTTGAGGCGTTATTTCCCTGCAAGCACGAGTAATTTTGTTTTTTAAATCCTCTAAATTTCTTGGCCGAACAGAATAAACTTCATTCTTTAAATAACCTCATAGAAAATAATTTAATGGTGTCAAGGCAGGTGACCTGGCGGACCACCCAACTGGTCCTCGGTTTTCTATCCACTTATTTTCAAAATTATTATTTAGAAAGTTTGACACATTAAGGAGTTGTGCGGCGACGCATCATCTTGTTGCCACCACATAGTTAAGCATTCATTTATGTTCATTTCTTCCATCAGTACCGACAACGCTTCGGTCAAAAACAATAAATATCTCTGGCCATTCACAGTATCTTCATAAAAATATGGTCCAATTAATCGTTCGTTAAAAAGACCGCACCAGACATTAATCAGATTTGCTGGAAGTGTGTCTCTCTAACTCAACGTGGATTTTCCACTGCCCAATAATGACAGTTGTGACGATTTCTTTACACTTCCATTATTGTGAAAGCGCGACTCATCACTCCACATAATCTTGCTAAGAAATTCTGGGTCATCATGTAGCTAAACAGTTAAAAGCGCAATAAATTCAAGACGTCTACCATAATTATCTGGCCGCTGCTCTTGAACCAAATGAATTTTAAAGGGACAGTGTCCATTTTTAAACAAGATGCGTTGAGTTGTCGTTGTGCTAGCTTCGGTTTCTTCCGAGATATTCCGAATTGAGATGTGAGGACTTATTGCAACAAGTCCAAGAATATTTATTGTTGTGGCTACATCTCTTATCGGTCATTCACGTCTGGCATTTTTTGGGCTTGGAAAAGCTCCAGTACGCATCTTTCTCTCCACATTAGCAAAAGTTCTTACGGCTGGTGTGTTCCGGTCTGGGAACCGTTCTCTGTAAAGTTTTTGTGACTGACGTGCATTTTTTTACATTCACCGTAGATTAGTAACATATCTACATATTCCCTTGTAGTAAAAAGGAAAGGCATGATTAACCCTTTACTGCATAAAGAGTCATATATATTACTTACCAGATATTTTATATTTTTTAAGTCAGAAAATTGAAGAAATCTAAAACTGCATAATGTATCATGTCTGGGACCGAGTCATATACACATATATGTAGGACTCCTAAGTCAAATAGCTTTAACCCTTTTGTATATATGTAGAATCTTCTCTATTTTTACGACAAAGTCGGCACCTTTTTTTGCCGCAATTTTTACGGAAAAAAGATTTCGGGCGATTTTTGGTACATACAACACGTCATAGAGAGTTCCTGCCAACCATGTTCTGTTAGCATACGTTTCGACATTTATTTGTCCACTCCCATAGGCGGCAAAACTTTCCCCGTTTCCGACACGTATCATTTGAGGTTCCGGAAAAACTTTAAATTCATCAAACCAGTCCCTGCGGTTCGTGATGTGATTTGTCGCACCGGAGTCAATTAACCAAATATCAGAGTTGTTTTGTTCACTTCTGATTTCTACAAACGCTTGTTTTTCGCCATAATCGTCTATCTGCATTTGAGCACTGGCATTTTTTAGACAGTCTTCTTGCAGGTGCCTTTTTGAACCGCACTTTGCGCACTCCGGACAGTCTTTACGGAAATGTCCCGTTTTTCCACATGTAAAACACTCCTTTTCCCTTTTGAATTCCTTTTTGTGAGTGAATTTTGCTTTTGTCATTAATGCTGTTGTCAATTCTTCCACTTCTGATTCACTCTTCTGCAATCGAAGCTCTTCTGTCATGAGACGAGTTGTTAGTGTCCCGATGTTATGCTTCGACGAGTCCATTGAATCCCAAGCGCTATGGAAGTGATTAAATTTGGCTGGCAGAATTGACAGGATCCTTGCCATCAGCATTGATTCTGGTATTGGACTGTTTAATTTTTTCATCTTACTTGCCATTTGTTCCAATTTTGAAATGTGCCCTGCTATGTTTAACAGAGAGTCCCACTATAATTCAAAAAACTGTTTTTGAATTAATCCTAGACTTTCGTCAGACTTCAAGTCATATACGCTGTGTAACTTGACCTACATTTCTCGAGCATTTTCGCAATTCATCAATAACTGTAGCGGTTTGGTTTCTACGGAGGTGACAATGGTTTTCCTCGCTAGACGATCTGCCTTTGTCCACTCTCGACTTCGTTGGTCGTAGTTCTGGTCTGTGCTTTCTGGCTTTATGAACGATCCATCGCAAACTCCCAGAGCATCCTCACTGCCCAGTAACGTACTTACAACAAACTGCTACTGTTGCCAGTTGTCAGCGTCCCTGAACTTTTCAATCCTTGGTTTATCACTCTCCATTTGAATGTCCACGTCTTTGACTGTATTACACTAGAAGATAATTTTACCAATCACAATTGCAGCACCTGTGTAACTGGGTCCATAACCTGTTGAAATTATATGGTCTGGAAGGGTGAAGAATTGTGACGGAGGTAAAATGAAATAAAACAGTGTGGTGAAGTTTTAGTTGAGACGTTTAATGCCGAACTGAACCCAATTTATCAGTTATCCAAAAACGGTTTTTCTTATCATAAGAGAATGGCCACTCAGCAGTTGACTAAATCGCACAGCTGCTTTGGCGGTCTTCTCATCAAACAAAAAGGAACATAAACTATTATTATTTTTGCTCAAGAGCTTACACTATTTCAACAGATAGTGCTAATATTGTTAATTAGGTTAGGCCTGTTAGTTTAAGATGAAAGAGATTTGAGGGGGCTGATGTTGCCCCTATAGGACGCCTATGTATGTCGCAACCTGGTTAGAACTACACTGGTTTCGTAGGTGTCCAAGAAGACAGTGATACGGATGAAGAGGCTGACGTCACTACTCTACCTGATTAATAGCCAGTCTTCTCAAAAACATTGAATTTCTTCCCTTCTTTATGGGTACATAATTATATTTACTTGCCCATCACTTTAGAAGGCAGCTCTAGGGGCTCTATGCCGTATATATTGTATAACGACGTCATTTGGTGTTGATGCTGTTTTCTGCCGCGTTAGTTATATGAATTATATGGATTTCGACTTATAAATTATTGATATTTATATACCTATATTTTCAATCGTTATATCCCAAATACTGAGTTTGATACAAATCTGATTCAACGTGGGTAGGTACTTCGAGAGGCCCTCTACACAGTGTGCAAAAATGGTTAGTGTACCAAAGTGCGAACTCCTCTAAAATCACCTTTTTTTTTGAGATTTCGGCCCTTTGGCATCAACCGATAAATCTATAAGTATACGAAAATAAGAAGGTGGCTACTGAAGGACGCACCATTTTGCCCCACGCTGTACGATGAATAGTTCCCGAGATATGGCGTTTTAAAGTTTTCACCCTCAACCCTGTCCTACCCTTGAATGGTGAGACTTAGGAAGTTGAAATTTTATGTGGTAAGTCCTTTAAGTAGTAGGGACAATTGGTAAAAATTTCAGATCGATCGCCTGTGGGGGCCGAATTGACCCCTTAACCATACACGGCCTTTGTGTTTTTGAATGTGATGTGAGTGGTGTAAAATGTGTAACGTGTCATGTTAAGCTAATTAAAGATGATAACAATAATTTCAAGGTAAATGGCTTTTCAAAATAATAAAATAAGAATCATACAATTTTTAACTTCCACCAATTTAGTGCATTTTATTAAATATGTACTGTAAAATCTATCAGACCTAAAAAAAAACGTGTAAAAAGCCAACCCACTTCATGCGGCTACTTAGGTAGGTGTGAAAATGAAATAAATACGAGGCGACGTTGCCAATTCTCAGAAAATATTTTTTTGATTTTCAAGGGAAATGATTGTATTTACGACCCCTGTTGTAAGGATTTTTTTTGTTCAAAATGATATTCTTAATCACTGGTTAAATTTACGAAAGTTATTTCACTAACACCCTGTATTTTAGATGGATCCACAAACCTTTTATGGTACTAACAAATTTATTCAAGACATACCTAGTGACAATGAGAGTGATGATTCTGATCTGTCCGAGGATGAATTCAATGTTCCCCATTTAATTCTGACACAAGAAAGCGACGAAGATGAATCTCAAGATTTTTGTGTTCAAGAAAGCTAGACCATTTACCAGAATGGAAAGAAAATCAGAGAGATCCTTGCAAATTTCCAAACTGCAAATCTCAATCATATATGTATATACTGTACGAAGTGCCAGGTGTCGCTCTGTTTAAATAAAGAAAGAAATTGATTTGTTCGGTTTCATACAGAGTGAAGCTCTATTACTGTTGAATATCGCATAATGTCCCATATATGATACATACTAGTTTTTATTAAAAAGAAAGTTTAACATTTGAATAAATTTTTTAAAATATTTTTTTACTAATCCGATCTCACTTTTTTTACTTCGAATATTTTTTTTTAAGAAAAATAAAAATTCATGCATTAAAGGGTTTATTGAAAATTCCATTTTCGAAGGGATGAGTAAGTATGACAGTGACAGTAATTATGTTGTTATGGTTGTTGATAAATCACACGAGACTATAAAAACATACCCAGATAATATTGAACTATTTTTTATTTTATTTTTTCGAAAACTATTAATGTGTGAAAAACGTGTCATACATTATTAATTAGGAATTTAACGAGAAATCCAAATCTTCAATAAAATACAAAATGTTCGATTTAAAAAAACGAAGTTTACATCGAAAAGTACGCTTTTGATCCACCCTGTACATATAAGAAAATTCTCACTGAAAGCTGTTTTCTAAGCAACGAATTTTTGTCTGAAACTTTTCTTTCTGGTATGTACAGGGGCGGTGATATTTAGCGTCTAAATGGAGATGGGGCACCCTCTATAGTGTAATATTTCTCGCTGAAGTCGGCTTTTTCCTACAGAGGTAATTCCTATAAGAATTATTATACTGATTATACTGAATTAGCAAATCCAAAAATTGAATATACTATATAATGTTGTTTATGTGAGTCAGAGCTGCCTAGCATGAAGAGGTATATCACTATTTATTCTTACAACGTATTAGAAGATCAAATGCGTATTTTCTTGTACATGACTAATAAAATATTTAACCAGACGCTGAATCAGCAGACTATTATTATTAAAAAAGGAATTTTTAGTTTAGTTTACAAATTGACCTATGCAGGGGATCTTCGAACAACAAACTCAGAAACATTTTCTTAGTAATTTATTTCACTTTCAGTAATACACCCCGGTCGAATTTACAAACTGATCAGCTCGGTTACTGAAGTGCACCAGGACTGTTTCAGTCAAAAAATAGGAATAGTCAGAGAGTTCCTGAACAAAATCGGGAAGTCTTAAATAATAATCTTAGGGCTAACGTCCATAGGCGCGCTATATTTTATTTTGTTATTTGTAATGGTTTTATTGACGATCCTTTCAGATCGTCACATTTGGTCAACAGCGAAAATGGGTTTTTGCTATTATACTACAGTTATACTAATTAAAGCGGAACTTTATTGCATTTGAGTAGTAACGTTTTCACGTTTCTCTTTCAATTTAGTTACAGGATTTTTTAGTCCATGATTTTTCATCATATATTCAATTATAAATTTGTAATACATTCGCTCTAGAAATGTTATACTTACGTCTTAATTTTTTTTTTGTTATAGAACATTTCGTTCTCGACTAGTTCGTAAATTTTTAACTTTTGTTCAGGATTCATTTTTATATTTATTTATTCATATTAAAATGAAATTTTTATAACATCAACAAAACACTGACTACACATATAATCTTGTAACGTAAGTGTAACAATAATACAACAAATTACCTAAATTTCCTCTTTTAAAGTATTTTTTAGTATATCGTGATGAAAACTCATATTTGAAATCACAATTAGGTAACATCGTTCCTTCTGAGGTTCTCGTTGGAGCAGTGACATATAGCTTTATTAAAATTTACAAGAGGAATAATTTTGTTTTTTAAACCAGAGATATTGACAGGCTGCCGAGTATTGTTGAATGGTACAGGTGTATAAAGAGGAACTGTATTACCAAAGAATTTACAAAAGGATGAAGGGTCTGGGAAACTGTTATACAGGGTGTTTCAGAATAGTATCTCATAAATTTAAGGGATGATTCTATGAGTGATTTTGAGAAAGAAAGGTTATATGAACCTAGATCTATTTTCGCTTTCTGTCTGAAATACAGAATGTTAAAATTTGCTATTTTTTTTTGTTTTTTTTTTATAAGTCCGGATCTGTATTAAATATTTTTATCAAACTTGGTGGGCGTAAGTTAAGTATAAAAACACATCTTTTAAGTGAAAAATGAATTTTTAAATTTAAATAGTGGCGCCACCAAGCACATGACCCTGATTATTTCTTGTGAAAAATATATTGTTAATTACTTGTTGTAATTATGAAAATTAAAATGAAGATGGTATCTCTTAATAGATTATATTCTCTCTTTAATACCATCCATCTCTCATTCACTTAGAATCAAGAGGAATAATTGGACCCCGTTATGCAATAAAGATCCAACCGACAAAATTTTAAAAAATGAGTTATTTATTAAAATAGTATAGAGAATAGTTTTCAATGCTCAGTAAAAATTGCAAAAAAAACAGTAAGTATATTTACTGAGTATTAAGTATAATACCGAGCATAAAATTTGTATCGATACATTATAACATAAATAAATAATAGTAAATACGGAACATATCTTACGCCGCTGCTTCTTCAAAAAATAAAAATCATTTTTTTAATTCTAGTTCTTTTTGTTAAAAAAACGGTTTTTTGAATTTTTTTCGTAATATCAAGAGTTTTCATGCAAAAAATTTAAAAAGAATATCTGTAATTTCTTACTTTATTGAAAACCGGATTTTAAAATTATTATAAAATATTTAAATTCGTTTTTTCTTAAAAGGTGTATTTCTACATTTAACTTACGCTCATCAAGTTTGATAAAAATATTTAATGCAGGTCCGGACTTATTTTTAAAAAAACAAAAAAATATAACAAACTTTAAAACCCTGTATTTCAGACAGAAAGAAAAAACGGACCTAGGTTCATATAAACTTTCTTTCTCAAAATCACTCATAGAATCGCCCCTTAAATTTATGACATACTATTCTGAAACACCCTGTATTATGTAGATAAAAACTAATGCTTGTGCCAGTGCTGTGCCAGGTGTCATCGCCGGCCATTCTAATCTGGTGATATTGTGATTTTCCAATTATATTATATCCAACCATACTATTAGTGATATAATAAATTGATGTTTGTAATTAACATAGGGGTGCAAGACTTTTCAAAGTGAGTGTATTTATCAACATATCTTAGGGTATGATAATGCTTTCATATTTATAATGCGCAGAGAAATTATTCGTCCACTTGGCTCGCCCAACAAAATATTTGGTATTTCTTTACATATTTCTTTTTTCTAAAGTCCCTCCAGATAAATTGAACAAAGTATTTGTGATATCTGAATAGTATTCACATTCACAAAAGGCGAGTTAATTTTCAAAATGGATCATAGATACTTTATACGAATTATTATACTGAGTGTTACAATTTTTTATAACTAAAAATAGACATAACACCTATATCTCCGCCACTGGTGACTGGTTAAAGTTGATAATTTGTTGAATTATACCTACCCATATGCTAAATAAATTTACGAAATTTGGTTAAAAACTTTTAAGCCGTTTGGAAGTTAAAAATAAAGATTTTTTTTCTTAAACTTTAACACCCCGTATCTCGAAACTAAAGGCCAATTAGACATTTGTTTAAATAAACTTTATACCTCATTTCGATCACGAGAACCTACAATAAGCAATTAGCAGAGCGATTCTGATACACTCTGTATATACTATTGGCCATAAAAATAGTGCCCGCGAAAGAAAAATTCTGTTATCCGTAATTTTCAATTGCTTTTGTTCAAACTTTGTATAATGAAAATTCAAATCAAAACTCAGTTTACGTGTTCGAGTAATTTTTGAAAATTTAATTTTTAGCGTGCTTTTCAGAGCCTTAAAAAACTTCTGTTTTGGAAACTTTTTGTGTGGTGGAAATTTTTTTATATGATTGCAATGATCTTTTAAAATGGATTTTTCTAAATGTACCCTGAAAATTTGATCAGAATCGAATCGCAAATAAGGGAGTTTTTTTTTTATTTATTTTTTTTTTATTTATATTATAGTGCCTCGACTGCATTGGTCATTGGCACTCGGTACAATGTTTTATATAATTAGGCAATTACACTATATACAATTATACATATCGATATCCTTTAGGAAGTCAATGATATTTCTTTGATTTTCTATCACACTGAGATTCTCCCTTAGGTTTGGTTTTAATCTATGTAGAGTTCGGCTTTGGCTATATTGGGGGCAAGTTATCAAGATGTGCTCGCATGATAGTGGGGTGTTACAGGTTATGCAGTTAGGGGGCGTCTCTCTCGCCATGAGGAAGCCGTGTGTTACTCTGGTGTGCCCTATTCGGAGCCTTCTGATGATTATGGTGTCTTTCCTGTTTAGCGGTGGGTTGTTGGGTGATGTTCTTGCGATTCCTGACCATGCCAGCTTTGGGTTCGATTGATTCCAGGTGTCCAGCCATTTGGTTCTAGTTGATTGTTTGAAGTGACGTATTAGATCTCCAGGGAGCACTATTTCAGCTGTTGGATATTTTCTGACGATAGCATCTTTCGCAGCTAGGTCAGCTTGTTCATTACCAGGGATGTTTCTGTGAGATGGAATCCAGATTATATGGATTTTGTTGTGGTTTATGTTGAGGACTTGACATATGTCATGGATTTCTTGCACCAGACGGTTGGTAGAGTATGGATTCTTGATGGAATGCAGAGCCGACAAGGAGTCTGTACAAATACCTATTACTTGACCTGTATCATTTACAGTTTTTAAGGCCTGAAGAATTGCATAAAGTTCTCCGGTATGGATGCTACAGTATTTGGGCAGGGTGGAAGTCCATAGTATGTTATTTGTTTTTATGGCCGCACAGCCCACTCCTTGTTCATTTTTCGAGGCGTCAGTGAAGATGGTGATATTGGGATTGATTGTATGCATGCTTTGCATAAAGGATTGATTGATAACAGAAGATGATGCTTCTTTTTTGTCATGGTGTAAAAGGGATAGGTGAATAGATGGAATGATTTTCGTCCAAGGGGGAGTCATTGGGAGATAGCTAGTATTTGTTGTTTGGTATTCGACATCCTCCAATAAGCCCCACAGAATTTGAGGAACAGAAAGTGGGTGTTTGCCGGTGGGTTCCAGTGGTGTTAACATATTAAAGAGTCTGGAAGTCGGGTTTTTCGGGCATGCTATAATTCGGGTATAATATGCCAACGTCAGTTGATGTCTTCTGAGCGAGAGGGGTAGTTCGTGTGCTTCAATGCAGAGTGAGTGAGTTGGGCTGGATCGAAATGCGCCCAGGGAAAGTCTGAGAGCAGTGTTTTGAATTGGATCCAACGTTTTGAGTGTGGATCTGCTTGCGGATGAATATGCGACGCTGCCATAGTCCAGTTTTGACCGGATTAGAGCTCGGTAGATTCTAAGAAGTGTTGTTTCGTCACTCCCCCATTGCTGGTTTGATAGGATTTTAAGGATTTTCATGCGATTAAGGCAGGCAGCTTTGATGTTTTGAATGTGTCTGTTCCAGGACAATTTGCTGTCAAAAGTTAGGCCGAGAAAGCGATGTTCTCGGACGACTCTTAGTGGAGTGGAATTTAATGTAATTTGTGGTATAAACTTCTTATGTTTTCGGCTAAAGAGAACCACTCTCGTTTTCTGCGGTGAGAAATTAAGTCCTGTCATGAATGACCAAATTTGAAGGTTGTTTACAGTATTTTGTATTAGTCTGCAGGTACTTGTTGTGCTTCTTCCCTTACAGTATATGACCAGGTCGTCTGCATATAGCGAGTGTTTGACTGGGGTAGGAATGGAATTACAGATGTCATTGATGGCTAGGTTAAATAAAATTGGACTTAAGACTGATCCTTGAGGGACTCCCTCATTCAAGGTGACGGTGGTCGATGTAGCTCCGTTTAGAGAAACTTTGGCAGATCTATCCGATAAGAAGTTTTTTATGAATGCTAGCATGTTACCGGTTATGGAATATTTCTCTAGTTTGTCGTATATGGTCGATTTGTGTACTGTGTCGAAAGCAGCTGTTATATAAAAAAAGAGAGCTACTACTTCTTGTTGAGATGTTAGTGCGTTGGATATTTCTGTTTGGAGCAATATCAGACTGTCCATGGAACTACGTTGTGGTCTGAAGCCAAACTGGAATGGGTTCATAAGGTTGTTAGACTCCAAGTGCCATCGTAGTCTTCCATTAATCATTTTCTCCATTAGTTTGCACATTGTACATGTGAGAGAAATGGGGCGAAATGAGTTTTCATCTGGCGGTGATTTGTCATTTTTCTTGAAAGGCAAGATTATGGTTTCTCTCCATATTGATGGGAATGTATGGCTTGTCCATACCTTATTGTACAGTTCTAGCAGTTTGCCCAGTGCAGAAGAAGAGATGTTCTTCAAGAAAATGAACGGAATGTCGTCCGGTCCAGCAGCCGAGTTCTTACATGTGGATAGCGCATGCAATAGTTCTTCGGAAGAGAAAGGCAAGTTCAGTATGTCTGAGCATATTGGTATCTTTTGCTGCGGGGGTATTGCTACCACTGGGATTGATGTGCTATTGGATTTTTCCTGAAAGGTTTTTGCTAGTATGTTGGCAATTGTTTGGCTGTCGGTGATAATGCGATTGTCATAGTTAATGCAATTTATTTTCTGATTATTCTGCTGTCCTCTTATTTGTTTGATTTTCTTCCATACTTGTTCAGGAGGGGTGTCCGAGGAGATGGTGTTTACGAAGTTCTTCCATGACTGCGTTTTACTTTCTTTCAAGACTCTTTTGGATTTAGCTTTAAGTTTTTTGAAATTTATATAGTCAATCATTTCCCTAGTACGCCTGTAGCGGTTAAGTGCCTTTTTACAGTCTTTGATTGCGGATTTACAAGCATCATTCCACCATGGGAGAGTCTTTTTTGTCGGGTCTATTTTTATCTTTCCTATACACTTGTTAGCTGCAAGTAGAATAGTGTCTGATAGTTGTTTGGTGGCTTCGTTAATATCCCCAGAGAGGATTAGTCGATCACTTAGAACTCTCGTTTCCTTCTCAAAGATAGTCCAATCTATTCCGGTTAATTTCCATATAACAGGCATATGAGTTTCAGAGTTAACGTTATTGGAGATCACTATGGGGAAGTGGTCACTGTCATAAAGGCTGCTCAGTGTCTGCCAGGTCAATTGTGTTGCGATATTTAAGTCAGTGAAACTCAAGTCAATTGAGGAGGATGTTCCTGATGAAATGTCGAAGTGTGTAGGATGACCAGTATTCAGAAGATGGATATTAGAGACATCCAGTACATTCTCAATGATCTTTCCTCTGCTAAACGTTTTCTCAGATCCCCATATTTTATTGTGAGCATTGAAGTCTCCAACAATTATGAAAGGTTTTGGGAGTTGTTTGATGATGCCGATGATATCAGACTCTTTGAGGGAATAGTTGGGGGGAATATAGATGTTACATATTGTTATTTTTGTTGGACACCACGCGCTGACAACAACAGTTTCTAGTTCGGTGTTTAGAGGTAGGAGTTCTGAGTATTTTTCATTGGAGATAAAGATTGACGTACCTCCATTGGCTCGAGTGCAGTCTTTGCGTATTTGATGATATCCTTGATATTGTTTTAGAAATTTTTTGTATGATTCTTTAAAGTTAGTTTCCTGTAGGCAGAGAATATCTGGGAGATGTTCGATGATTAATTCTTGAATTCTAGTAAGGTGCGGATAGAATCCGTCACAGTTCCATTGTATAAGTTTGAAGACGAAATTTTTTAATATGAAGTGATATTAGATTGTTGGGAGCAGTCCGAAAAGGATTCTTCTCCATCTGAAGATTGAGATATGCTTTCGATTTCCACTTCTTCCGATAATAGACGCGTTTTGATCTTTTTGTGCAGTCTTGTAAGTCTATTTTTGATGGATCGTTCTTGCAGATGAGGATACAGATTGTAGATATTCTCCAGAAGTACCTTTATGTCACTTGTGAATTTTGCTGCCTCAGTATAAGGGTCGTTTCGTTCAAATGAATTTTTTAGAAAAGCTATGAAGTTGTCTATTGGGAGTACAAAATTATCGGGTTCTTCCTGATATCTCTCTTCAATTATTTTTTTTGTGTTTTCTGATAGTGGGTTTGGCGTTGATGAGATTTTTCGTTTTTTCTTTTTGGCTGGTCCTGTTTTCGTAGTTGGGGGCGGCATAGCTGTTTCTGTTAGCGATCCTGGATGCTGCTCTATTGATGAAAGTGTGTCTGAGTGTTGCCGTTTTGGATAATAAGCAGGACTGTTATTGAGTGAAAACTGTGGATCATTAGGTTGGGTGGTTGGCTGCGCAATGATATTTTCTGAGGGTGTTGAGGGAATTGGGCAGTTCGCCGCGATATGTCCGGATTGTTTGCAAATAAAGCATTCCATTTTGTCGGTTGATACGAAAATTCTGTATTCATTGTCATCGTGTTGCAGGATTATGGATGTTTGCAATTCGAAATCCTCCGAACTTGGTAGGATATATACTTGCCTGCGGAAACTTAGAATATGGTTGTATTCATCTCCAGGTATACCCGCCTTCAGGAAGGAAATTGGGGATGTCAAATTTAATCCGATGTTTTTCAGAGAGGCCTCCACCAGTTCGTGCGGGATGTTTGGACTGACGTTAGAGATTACTATTCTTTTTGTTGGGGAAATTAGTCTACGGATGTTCATTTGTATTCCCTCAATGATGATTGTTTGGTGGGTGCTCAGAAGTTGATCCACCATAGTACTATTCAGTAGATAGATGCAGACTCTATTATTGGATATTCTTGAGGCAAAAGTGATATTTTTTGGACCAGTTAGTTCTCCTATTGCTTTTACGTAGTTAAATAATTTAAGAGTGGGTTCAGCATGTAGTACTATGGCTTGGTCTTTTTTTGGAAATACAGGTTTTGGAATAGTTTTCGTTATTGACGAATAGGACATGTGGTTTTCACTATTTGGCAGTTTGTTTTTACTTACAGTAGGAGTTTGATTGGCTGTTGGGGTTATCTTCATTGTTTGGGAGTCCTTGTAGACAAAGACGTCCCTATCTGGGTTAGACATCTTGCTATGTTTCTTGGTAAGTTACTAAACTATCGGGCATTTTTGCCTATGACGATGTGAAATCTGAATAAATGCTAGGAGCACTCGTATTTTCTTATCGCGGGCAGCGTAAAAAAAAAAACACACCGGGATAGCACTATCAAAGATGTTTACACTTTGGCAGTCCTACACCGAATCAAATAAGGGAGTTATATCCTTTTAAAATCGCCAAAAATAACCCGATTTTATCATTTTGTTGAAAACCGTTACTTATATTGAGTATAAAGTTCACATTTTAAAGATGAGCTGCAGTGATTGAATTTTGATGTAATTCCCCGCATGCCACTATCATATCCACGAGTTCTTCGTTTGAGAAATTATGTGCCATACTTTCGAATACGACCACAATAGTTAAGAAAGTACTGTTAGAAACATCACTCATATCGTCCTGACTTGTTTACTTCTTAGTTTTTATGAAAAAAAAACCCACCTTATAAACATTTCTTTTTAATTATTTCTAAAATAAAAAATATTTTACTATAATTTATAAAAATGTTTAGTAATTTTTTGCCCTCAGCCGTAATTTCCCAAGTTTATGCGTATAAGTTATGAATCACCCTCTAAATATATCTGCAATATTTTGGATTGTGAAATTGTCAAAATCCGATTGTAAAGATTTTATAGAGGTGGTACGGTTGTTTATTCGTGGATCGTGGTACCAAGATGTTGATTAGACGTGGCCTAATTCTTGATACGTCTAGTTAGCAATGGACTGGATGCTTGCGAAGGACCACCCTGAATTCGCGGTCTCAGAGACACCGTGTTCGTGCAAATGAAGAAAACAAAAACCCTTTTTAACGGTAACGAAGGTTTATTGTTCACCAACAATTTCGAGTAATTTAGCAAAAAAATAACAACTTTTCGTGACAAGTTAACTAGTGTACTAATTAACCGTGTATAGGAACCGTGAGTAAAGAATCGCGTACGAGTAACGTGCAAAGTACGGAGTTAAGAGTCGACGGAGACGCACAAGAAGAGAGCGAATTTTCTTCTTGCAAAATCTTAAATACTAAAGTTAATGGTAAGCGTACATAGGCTTACCAGAAACTAAGAGGTCATCATCGGCACTTCTTCTAGATTTGTCCTTGTGACTTGCCTAACTTTAACAATATAATTGGGTTTTATTGGAGGGCGTTTATGACCAGCATCGAGAACGTGTCTAAATTCTAGTACGCACAAAAGGTCGGCGAGGAGTTTTATTACATAGTTAGTCTAAGATCAAACGAAATGCGAATCAACATCTGGTCATACGGGCAAAGTGGCAAGAGAAACGAGTAATGTCCATAGGCGTAGCACACGGGTTCCTTACATACTAGTCACAGATTTAATACTAGGCTTATGAAGAATACGATATCGAACTAATAGATTAAATTAATTATCGAATATTCTGTCCTCTACACAAGCCCTAACATGCCGGCCCCGTTAAAAGGTCGTTACCTTTTAAATTAATTACAAAGAGTTATTCGTTATTCATGGGCAATGGGCATATTTTTGACAATGATCTTCGCGATATAGTTCCACTGGGTAAGCGCACTGACACTACACGTATCACATGATCCTTTCCTTCATGGAGTTCGACAACTCGAGCTAAAATCCAGCGCAGTGGGGCAGTATTGTGTTCCACCAGTAAAACTAATGCTCCAATATCTATGGTTTTATCTACAGTGTTCTTCCATTTGCATCGAGTTTGCAAATTTGTCAAATAATCTCTGGACCAACTATTCCAAAAATGCTGTTGGAGTTGTGGTAGTCGTTCGTAATAAGATAAGCGAGAGATAACGGCGTTCTGGTAGTCGGGTTGTGGTAAACTTGCCAACGAGTCACCAATAAGGAAATGCGCGGGGTTTAAGGGTGCATAATCGTTTATGTCGTTTGAGATTGGCATTAGTGGTCGCGAGTTGAGACAAGCTTCGATTTTTACTAATAAGGTGTACATCTCTTCATATGTTAGAGATGATTCACCTAAGACGCGGCGAAGATGAAACTTAGTCGATTTCACCACCACCTCCCACAATCCTCCCATATGGGCACTACGCGCGGGTATGAAATGCCACTTTATCAAAAGATTGGCTAAAAATGTAGTTGTGGCGTTAATGTGTGATTCATCATTTATTAAGTTATTGAGTTCGATAAAATAATTATTGGCCCCTACAAAGTTAGAACCATTGTCTGAATGTATATTTGTTGGTTTTCCTTGTCTTGAACAGAACCTTTCCAATGCATTCAAAAAGCTATTAGTTGAAAGATCTTTAACCAGTTCGATATGTACTGCACGTGTGGCGAAACAAACAAAAATGCATATGTAAGTTTTTACGGATTTGGCTCTACGCAGCGTACCCTCCTTTATGAATATAGGCCCTGCATAATCCATTCCACAATTGGAAAAAGGTCGTGAAGGCGTTACCTTTGCGGCCGGAAGGGAATCCATTAAAAATTTCGAAGGTTTCGGTTTTACTCTAAAACATCTTATGCATCTACTAAGGTTACGTTTAACTGCATTTTTTCCGTTTATTATCCAAAATCTGAGGCGAATTATCGAAAGCAAATTTTGAACTCCCGCGTGGAGATGTTTCATATGCTCATTCTGTATTATTAAGTCAGTGAATTTATGTTTATACGGTAATATAATAGGGTGTTGTTGTTCAAAATTAAATTGTGAATTTATTAAACGTTCCCCAACTCGAAGTATCCCTTCTGAATCGAGAAATGGGTTTAGATTCAAAATTTTACTATCGCTTGGGAGTTTTTTACTTTTGGATAAGTCGGAAATTTCTTTTTCGAAGCTATTCCGTTGAACCAATTTTACTAATATAAGCAGTGATTCGTTCAATTCTTCAACTGTCAAGGCTGTTGACTTATTCATCACTTTGCGGCATCGATTTTTAAATCTGCATATGTAACCTACTACTCTGTGCAGTTTGAAGAAGGTAGAAAATCTATCAAAAATGTTAAGTCCGTAGTTGTCGCTATTTATACTCGTTGTTTTATATACTGTGGTATAATTATTTTTTAATTCGGGCAAGACAGCGACGGGAACCTCATGGCTATCTAAGTTCGCTTCCGTCCTTAATGTGTTTTTCTTTAAAAATTCGGGACCGTGAAACCAAAGATCACATCCCAGCAATTCCCTTGGGCTCAATCCTCTCGATATTACATCTGCAGGGTTGGCCTTGCTTGGCACGTGAGCCCACTCCGTTATCTTAGTCAATTCATTAATTTTTGCCACTCGATTGGCAACAAAGGTCTTAAGGTGAGCAGGATCAATTTTCAACCATGCCAAAACAATACTAGAATCCGTGAAGTATCGTACGTCTAATATTTGTATGTCTAAAATTTGTCTTACCGTATTCATTAGTTTGGCCAAAAGGTGGGCCGCTAGAAGCTCAAGTCGAGGCAAGGTCAGTTTTTTAACTGGAGCTACCCTTGATTTTCCTGTCAACAGTCGTAATTCATGACTACCTGACTCATCCTCCGAGGCCACGTAAATACAGGCTCCGTAAGCCTTTTCGGAGCTATCAGAAAATCCGTACAATCTTACACAGGCCGTCTTTGTTGGAATTACAAGCCTATCGATCTTGTATTCATTGAGACACTCCAGTTCATTTGAGAATTCCTCCCAAATCTGTCTTAAGTCATTCGGGACTGCTTGATCCCAACCGATATGTAATTTCCATAGAGCTTGAATGATTAACTTGGCCCTAGTTAATGCGGGACCTATCAACCCAAGCGGGTCAAAGATCTGCGAAATTTTTGAAAGAATAGTCCTTTTGGTAACACGGGATGGCTCGTATTTAATATTTACTGAGTATTTCAGAGTATCTTGTTTAGGATCCCAGCTGATTCCAAGAGTTTTTAGATGCTTATTTTCATGAGGTAGAATTAAATTGTCGTGATTTTCGTTACTGTTTGCTTGTAGGATACTGTTTAAAACTATGTTACTGTTGGACGACCATTTTCTCAATTTAAAATTAGCTTGACTTAAAATATCGTCGAGTTCCCTATAAATTTGGAATGCATCTGTTTCCGAATCAATGCTAACCAACAGATCATCCATGTAAAACGAGCGTTTAATTATTTCTGCTGTTCGTGGATACCTGTCTTTGTTGCTCTCGGCCAATTCTATCAAGCAACGTGTGGCTTGAAAGGGTGCACTCGATGTGCCATACGTTACCGTGTTGAGTTTATACACATTAATCGGATCATTAAGATTTGGTCGCCATAGAATCTTTTGGAAGTTCCGTTCTTCCTCATGAACTTTTATACATCGGTACATCATTTTGATGTCCGCGCTCAAAACAATTTTGCGAAGTCTTAGACGTATCAAAATTGAGTACAAGTCATCTTGTACTACTGGTCCTACCAAAAGCGTGTCATTCAGGGAAATTCCTGAACTTGTTTTGCAGCTTGCATCAAAAACGACGCGACACTTCGTGGTAATAGAATTCTTTAGTACCGCACTGTGGGGTAAAAAATAAGAATTGTTTGGAATAGAGATGTCCTTTTCAATGGGCCCTTGAAGCGTCATGTGGCCTAAGTTCTCATATTCCGTCATAAATTTTACGTACTGCTTCTTGAGGTCCTTGTCCTTTTCTAACCTTTTCTCTACATTTTTTAACCGCTTTAGGGCATTCGATTTGGAGTCACCGAGACTAAAATCTGTTTGATTATTGAACGGATACCTTACGACAAAACTGTTGTCCATGTCGCGGGTTGTAGTTTTACTAAAGTATTCCTCACAGTAATTTTCATCTTTTGATATGAATTTAACATTTTCAAACTCCTCAATCTGCCAGAATTTCGTCAACGAGTCATTTAATGTTTTATTTGAAATACTAGTCGCAAGGTTGCACACTACTTTCCGACTTTGAGATTCTCTGCATATTAAATTGCCCGATATTACCCAGCCTAAAGAGGTTTCTTGTAACATTGGCAATCCCTTTCCTAATTTAAGTTTACCCGAACCTAACAGATTATAAAATATGTCTACCCCTAATAAAACATCAATTTGTTTTAGTTCATTAAATTTTTCATCAACTAGATTGATATTTATTGGAATTTGAAGTACCGAACTAGGAAATCTAAATGAGGGTAGATTTTCGGTAAGAATGGGCAAAACCAAAAATGCTATGTTAGATTCATATTCGTTGAACCTGGATTTTATTTTCGTGTGCACTCGCTGATTAATCTTTGTGACAATTTGACTGATACCTGACAATGAAAGGTCAATTTTTTGGGGACTTAAGTTTAACTTTCTGCAGAAGTTTTCTGTCATTAAATTTGACTGGCTTCCGCAATCGAGTAAGGCATTGCATTTATATCCTTTTCTGTCTGAGATGAGGATGGTAGCCGTGGATAGTAGTACATGATTTGTATCAATACCTAACGATGATAATGCCAAAGGATTGTTTTCCGTATCGTACGTGACCGCGTTACTTTGGCCGATTGTTAGAACTGTAGATTGTTTGGATTCTCCATACCTTCTAGATACATCGTGAGCCGAAGGATTAGATGGAAAACTGATCGATGATTCATGTTCAGTTAATGATGAGGAAGGTTCATTAGTGCTGCTGTTGCTAGAATTTTGAACATGTTCACTCCCTGAACGTTTCTCTATATGTAACGTGCTATTATGTTTTTGGTTGCATTTTTTGCAGCCTCTTGATCTACATTCCTGTTTCAGATGCCCTGGACGTAAACAGTTGCTGCACAATTTATGTCTTCGAATTTCGTCATATTTGTCCGATACTGATAATTGGATAAAACGAGGACATTGATGAATAAAATGGTTTTCGGTGCAGATGTAGCACTTACTGATTTTTTCGGTCAAAGAATACGAATAATTCCTAAACTGATGTGATTCGTTTCTTTTCTCGTGGCCTTTGTTTTGCGTTCTATCCCTGTCATGCTTATTTGATTGTATGGTTGAGAAGCCGCGAACCGCTTCCAACAAACGACATTTTTCGGTTAAAAATTCCGTTAATTGATCAACAGTCGGCAATTCAGTATTACATTGTTTCCGCTCCCACTCGTGATTAGTACTATCATCCAGTTTGTTTAATATTATCGGTATCAACAAAACATCCCATTGATCCACGGGTAATTTTAATTTTTCTAATGATGATTTATGTTGCTGAACTGCGTCTATTAATTTTCTAATATTTACAGATGATCCTTTATTCGCGTTTGGTAAATTAAGAACTAAACCTTTAGCGTGAATGTTAATAACTGCCTTTTTATTCTCGTATCTTTTTTGTAACAGATTTAAAGCGATTGTATTAGGTGTACAACTTTGCTTCCGCCGTTTTTTTTCCGAATTTCGCGATTTTATTGTAAAAAACTAATTATACCTTTAGGATCCAAAGTATTGTCCATCGCTGGCCACTACTTTCTCCCATCTTTCGGGCAGCATACGAATCCCGTGTTGAAAAAATTGGACATCTTTTGAAGCGATCCACGATTCTATCCAATTTCTTACTTCTTCATAAGACCGGAAGTGTTGGTCAGCTAGCCCATGTGCCATGGATCGAAACAAGTGATAATCAGAAGGAGCTAGGTCAGGAGAATATGGCGGGTGGGGTAGGACTTCCCATTTCAATGTTTCCAAGTATTTCTTGACCACTTGCGCAACATGGGGTCGAGCATTATCGTGCTGCAAAATCACTTTATCATGTCTCTCGTTGTATTGCAGCCGTTTCTTTTTCAATGCTCGGCTCAAACGCATTAATTGGGTTCGATAAAGAGCACCTGTGATTGTTTCAGTTGGTTGTAACAGCTCATAATATATTACGCCGAGTTGATCCCACCAAATACAGAGCATGATTTTGGAACCATGAATAGACGGTTTGGCCGTCGACGTGGAAGCATGGCCGGGATATCCCCAAGTCTTTTTGCGTTTGGGATTATCGTAATGAACCCATTTCTCGTCCCCAGTCACAATACGATGCAGAAATCCCTTCCGTCTTTGCCTTGCAAGCAACTGTTCACAAGCGAACAGACGCCTGTCAATATCTCTTGGTTTCAACTCGTACGGCACCCAATATCCTTGCTTCTGAATCATTCCCATGTCTTTGAGGCGTTTTGAGATTGTTTGTTGAGTCACTCCCAATGATTGTGCCAATTCTTGTTGACTTTGACACGAGTCTTCGTCAAGTAATGCTTCCAAGTTCGCATCTTGGAAAACCTTCTTTCTTCCACCGCTATGTTGGTCTTCGACGTGAAAATCACCGTTCTTGAAGCGCTGAAACCACTCACGACATGTCCTTTCACTAATAGTGGCTTCCCCATAAGTATCTGAGAGCATTCGATGAGCCTCAGCAGCAGATTTCTTCATATTGAAGCAGAAAAGTAAAACCTCCCGCAAATGACGAGAATTTGGCTCGTACACCGACATTTTCAATCGCGAATAACTTTATGATGAAGACACAAATAGACTAATATTTTTATGAGGTTATGTTAACAGGTGCCCAAGGCTCCTGCATGCCCACATGGGGTTATTTATTTCGATCATTACTTACCGCTACATACATCTATTCAAAAACGGCGGAAGCAAAGTTGTACACCTAATATAATTTTACAATTTTTCTAAAGATTTTTCTAAGGAATTTTTCTTATCTAAAATGTTACAGAAGTCAAAAATGCGTACAGTACTTCGCACAGTAAACAGTGTTTTCCTTCAGAATCCTTTGCCCCTAACCGATGTAAACCGTCAAATAGGTCTCCTCCTTCGCCTGCAAATCCGGTTTAGAAAGGGTTCCAAAGACAGTGTCTCCTCCCTATTTACCCCCATTCAAGTAAATCCCAATCCCGATGATATTAACGTGGAAGCGGAGCTCACTGGCAACCTTAACCTTTCGGAGGTCGCTCTTAAATCAAAACATAAAAGGTCGCACGCGGACTACTATTCCGCTAAACACTTTTGTGCTTTCTTAACCAATTATTTATTAATTTTTAAACAGGGAATAAAATGTAGTATTCTATTATTGTTAAACATAAAAACTAAACAAATTATTTTACTATATAGCAAAAAATGAAGTGAAACTAATTCTAGAAAACGAATGTCTTATTCACTTTCTTCTTCTACAGCAGAACACTCATTACAAATATTTAGTGAGTGCTCTAAAAATAAAAATTTTCTGCATTTAATACATGAAAATCGCATAGGCCGATTTTTTTTTTGGTCACAATAAACGCAACGACCACGCACATTCGCCGCCGCAGCAGCGGGTTTCGGATTGGCATCGATCCCCAAAATGCTTCTTATTCGTCGTTTCAAAATATTTGAAACATTTTGCGTTACACGGCGTCGAAGGTGGCCTTCTATTAGTTGGAATGATAATCGTCGTAGAAATTGACGTCTTCTAACGTTCCATGTCGAGTTATTGATAGAATATACGACGTATGAATTAATTCCTGCTACATTGAGAAGAGAATAAAATAGCACCATGGGCCATCTCCGAGTGTTTCTCGAAACATCATAAGCCGCACATAGTTTATCAACGCAGTCCACTCCACCTTTGGTGGCGTTATAATCCAATATTATTTCGGGTTTTCCTGTGTTTCATCAATTTTGTCATCGTGATGTGTGCTCGATACCAACAGGACATTTTTATTTCTTTTTGGAAGAAAAGATACAAGTGTGGCATGGTTATGAAAAGCAAACATGCTTGATAAATTAGGACGATTTGTAGGACGGGTAAACTCTTGCGGCAGCTCTCTCTTGTTCTTTCTTATTGTACCAATAAGAGTCAAGTTAAAATCCTTTTTCAAAGTTTGAAGAAGTTCCATGCTGGTAAATCAGTTATCCACTGTGATATTTCTGCCAGTACCTTTTATCGGGTCGCAAAGCCTCATAACCACATCTTTTGGCGACTTACTAAATGAAAAGGGACCTTCTGGTTGACGACCAAGGTAAACCTCTAAATTCACGATGAAAAATGTTTTTGAATCAACTAGGGCGAACATCTTAAGTCCATATCTATCGGGCTTGCTAGGTATGTATTGCCGAAAGCTGCATTTTCCCCGGAAAGCTTCGAGCTTCTCATCAATGGTCACGTTCTCAAAAGGCACATATGCAGCTTTACATTTTAAGACAAAATCAGTAAAAATTTCCCTTATTGGAGCCAGTTTATCATACTGCCGTCTGTCGGATCGTGTGGTCCCATCATCAAATTTTAGATGCTAAATGAGGAAACGAAATCTTTGTTGAGGCATTGTCAGTCGAAACAGCTCCACTCCTGTCCCATTTTTGTCCCACATTTCGTCGAAATTTAGCCGATTAGATTTTAGAACTCCAGATAAATACAGAAGTCCGATAAGTGCTTTAACTTCAAATAAATCAGTAATTTTTGCATCTTTTTCTCTTTGGTAATTATCTCGATTCCCTAGTATATACTGATTTGTGTGAATTACAATATCGTTGAGAATTTTATCCGAAAAAAAGTTACTAAAAATTTTTGATTCTTTTTTTACGTGTTTTAGACAAGTTTTGACACCTGGAAGATCTTTTATAAGATTTTCTTTTCGAGTCCTTCCATATCTTGCTATTGGATGTTTTGACCAAATTGTTGTTTTGTCTTTACCAGTGAAAGTAGGCCCCTGTATTGAAATTTCTTCACCACTTTCAGAATCGGAATATTCTTGTTCGGTGCTGCTATCAATACGTTGTGTTTCAACCAGATCATCCTCTTCCAAATCTTTATCGTCATCATCAAAAGTATCTTGTGGTATATCTTCCCACAAACACTCTTCCATAAGTTTTTTCAAATGGTTCTGTTCGTCTTCCCAAGAACACATCTAAAAAATTAATAGTTCGAAACATTTAGATGTCATTTTTAAAGAAAAAAAACAACTTATCTTGTTTAGTAACACAATTTTAACTTAGTTGTATACTTTTATTAAACACAAAACTAAGGCAAGGAAGGTCGTATGGGGAATTACCGTCCGCAATGAAGAAAGTACCAAGACGAAACGCACTAAATGACGTACAAAAGCGCATGCGCCACTATTAACGCATTTTATGAGACTACTGTGCAGCGCCACATCAGCAGGTGACGCATCACGGAATTATTTTAAATATATTAATCTTGCGGAGTGAGACTCCGCGCGCGGCCCCCGAAAGGTTAACAAGGCAGATTTGTTGACAATTTTAAACAAGTTTTTCCAGAACCCGTCCATCGAGCACTCGTTAGCGGAAAATGAGTTAGACAGTGAGTTCTTCGTCTTCGCATTGGTGTAATATAGTTTCATTGTAGATTACCTTCAACACCAAGCATATGTTAGTTTTCGAAGGTATTGCCTAGAGACATCAGCCCTGCTTGTTGATTTACATGTAATAGTAAGCGATATTCTACAGGGCTCACGGAATCATACCGACATTTTCCCTTATTTCTTGCGACATGCCAAACAAATGTTCCCACATTTGGAATGTATGAACGATTTGAAAAAGATCTCAGTGTTTGGTCCAAATTTGGCGCGTGTACGTGGTTGGGTCGATTCACCCCTTTCGATACGATAACCATGAACTACGTAGATCGTGGACTGGATTGATCGATTATGAAGGACCACCCTGAGTTCGCAGTCTCAGAGACACTGTTTTCGCGTATAAAAGAAACTAAACCTTCTTAACTTAACAAAGGTTTATTGATAACATTAACAACTATACAATATCGAGAATAAAGAATGTTGACGAGAGTCTAACGCGTACGAGTCCGTGATGAAGTAGGGAGAAAAGAGAGCTTCTTCAGTTTCGCACTCTCCTTAAATATTGATACGGAGGTGTAACACCCATAGGCGTACCCCCGATAAGGCCCCATTAGAGGCTTCTAGGCTACCTTGTCGCGTTAAAGCGTAGCACTTAGAAGCACGATTGCTGGGCTTTTATTGGAGCCCAACCATTGTATTCGTTTGGCGGTATCTTTAATTTAGATTCGCAATGTTAGTCCGACAAAGAATAGTGCTGGAAATCCCAATCATAAAATAACTTCCCTCAACCGAAGATGGGTGTTAAGCGCTAGGAATTCCAACAGTATTACACAATGACTGGGGTTGTCCATGGGCGTAACTTCAGTTTCTTACTCACTTTGAACATTTAAACTAATAAATAACCCAACCATAATCCGTGATAAAACAATACGTCGCAAGTCCTAACACTCAGATCTGCAGTAACTAACGTTTGAGTTATTAGTCCTGCTAAGTTATGCAGGAGCATAATTTTCTACATTTGCTTTCTGTAAAACTGCTTTACTAAACTTTCCTTTACTGATTATTATGTACAGATTTCCTGCTAATTGGTACCCTGAAGCCAGATTTATAAACAGGAAAATTATCTTTTATACAGGTCCCGCCAACTTGGACAAGACTTACCATGCCTTTGAATGCTTTATTACAGCAAAATCGGGCGTTTATTGTGGGCCTTTGAAGTTATTGGTCTCAGAAGTTTTTAGCAAATGCAATGACATGGTGTATAAGTATTGAAGAATATCTGCGGTTTTTAGGAAACCCCATGTGACCTGGTCACAGGAGAAGAGAGAAAATTTGCAGATCCAGCTAAAAATGCCTCAGCCCAAGTTTCTTGTGCAGTTGAAATGACTTTAGTAAACATTCCTTGTAAGTATTGGAATTTTGAATTGCCTCAATTTCCTACTTTTAACAGTTTTTGCTTCTACAGCTTGCCAGTTTGCTTGCTTGCTTGCTTGCAAAAGTTTTATTTGAAATTCTGAAGTGGACACCTGAAGGAGAAGAAGTTGAGTTAAAAAAATATCAACTTTGATGGTGCCTTGTAATCTGAAAAATATCATTTTATTTCATTGTCATGGTTGGTTCATCAAAATCTGCTCATAAATAACTGAGTTATAGCATTGCTTGTTATTATTATTTTTTTCACAGCCTGTATGTATAGGATGATTTCTTAGTTTATGAAATTTATTAGAGTATCTTGAAAATCTATTAGTTTTATGTTTTATATTGACTGTTGACCCACAATTTCAGTTTTTTTAATAGTCATAATAACTAATTCAGTTTTTAGAAGACCATTCAAGTCATAGACACCATTTAAAGAACTTTCTATTCACCTCACATTTTTGTTTTAATTTCCCTTCTGAAAAATTCAAGAGTTAAAGTTTGTCTAGTGAGATAATATTTCACCCTTAGATGAAGTGGCCATAATCGATGATATTTAAATCATAAGGGATCCACAAAGAGATTGGGCCTGGACTAAAGCCCTTTCAGTGCTCACTGCAAAAGAGATTCATTTATGCGGCGAAATCGGCGCAGTGGATTTAATAAACCAACTTTGCTTGACTACTGGGGAGGGCGTAAAAGTGCGTAATTATAAAAGGTTAACTGAATTGAAAGTTGAAGACAAAGCTTTAGGTATGTTTGACTTGATACTTTATTGGCGCTTAGTGAACCCATTTACAATGTTATTAACTATATATAAGCAGATGTTGGCCGCCAAATCCATCTTAGCGTTAAAACTCACCCTCCTTTTCCAATTTCTTAATCTTGTTCCCACGTTCTATTTGCATAAACTCTGCAAATAATATAACTACTGTGGAGAAAAGCCCTTTCCTTTCATGTGTATTTATTTCTTTGCAGGTAGTTTGCAAAACGTGCATCCTGGCGACTGTATCGTGTGCTTCAGCAAAAATGAGATATACTCTGTTTCACGTGCCATTGAAAGTGGGGGAAATGAAGTAGTAGTGATCTACGGTGGTCTGCCTCGAGGTAAATCTGTGGCAATTTTCAAAACAAACTTTTGATTGGTAATAGGTACCAAATTGGCGCAGGCAGTTAAATTCGACGATCTCAAAAACAGCTGCAAGATCTTGGTGGCCACTGATGCTATTGGCATGGGACTAAATTTGTGAGTTTGCTCCACTATTCATACATAGTTTTACCCAAAATAAATCCATAATAGGAGCATACGACGCATCATGTTTTATTCTTTTATCAAGCTTACAATGAACAATAAGGGTGAAAATGAGAGATGAACAGCATTTCAGTAGGTAGGGCTGGAAGGTATGGAACCTGGTGGGAGCAAGGCTTCGTGACTACCTTTAAACTTGAACATTTGCTCACTTTACGGAATTTATTGTTGTCTGAACCTGAACCTATAATTCAGGCAGGACTCCACCCTACTGCAGAGCAAATCGAATTATATGCTTATCATTTACCAAATTCTACTTTAAGTAACTTAATCGTACTTAGGAACAACTTTCATGCCTTCAAATAGCATTGAAAATTTGAGGAAATTTTAGGACATATTCGTGAATATATCCACGGTAGACAACTCGTTATATTTCATGTGTAACATTGAGGATTTCAAGTTTTTTGCTGATATGATTTAGTACGTACCTCTTCCCTTGAGGGCCAGATACGTCTTCTGCTGCTCTCCAATTAACAAGAAAATGCCCTTTGCGTGTACCATGTTTCTAAAAGTAACAATTCTGTTTTTTTTTCTCCTTTTTTAAATTCCCTTTTCTTCACTATACGAGGCAGCTCAGCAAAAACGAACCGATAACGTTTGGTTGGCTGTGCAGATTCATTGAGTTACCCCTACAACCCCCTAAAACCATAATTGATTTAGTACACCTAGAGGCTGTTTTCGATGTTCTAGATCTATATTTGTGGCTAAGGTATGTTTTTGCTTGATGAAGAAATCGCTCCTCAAATTGGCAATAATTTGTTCAGTTATCGATTTGTCGATTTGTTCAATGAACCGGACTTGGTTCAAGACGTGGAAAGAGAGTTGGACCAAATTATCCAGGAGGGCGTAGTGCAGCTCACTCGTTTGCTTAAAAACTCCGAAACGGGAATTAGTTCTGGGACATTTAAAGCTGAAGATGAATTCAATAGTCACACTAAGAAGCAGAATTATTTAAGAAGTGAAAGTAAGAATGTTGTTTAGACTAAGTTTTATTGGGAATTTCTTTTTTTTTGCCCAGATATCCAATCGGCTACAGTAGGCAATCCCCCACATTATAAAGCTGCCTATAGTACGGCAAAACTACGAATTCGTTGCCACATACAGGGATTGATATTAACGGAACTGGAAAAGTTGGAAACTTGTTGCAATCGCAACAATTATTATCCGCATCCAAATTCCCAAACAGCATTGCAAATATCTGAATTTCCCAATATAGCATCTTCTCATTATTTCGACCAAGTGTGTCTGCCTTTGCTTTTAACAACCAAACATCGGCACAACGAGTTTTGAACACTTTTGATTATGATAACGGCAACGACGAAGTTTGACATATAGTTAGCTGTACTGTTAAAATATAAAATACCATTATCACTACATACAAATGTTTTTTACTAGTTATATGATGGAATATACTAGATGCATCGCCATAAGCCAACAACGCCATTCCTATTTCTGCTGACATAAACAGAATTAAAATATAAATAGTTCTAAGCTCGATGTAAATTATTATTATTATTCCTGTTGTTCTGATGTTCACATTTACTATAATTTTTGAAGTTAATATATAAAACCAATTTTATGACTTAGTGATTTTTTTTAAAGTCCGTATCGGTTTACGAAGATATAACTGGTGCAGTCGATATAGAATCACTTTTGGGCTCGTTATCGAATTACCGATACCGAACTAACCTGGAGTGACCGAATTCTACGTGAAGAAGAAAAAGAAGCCATCCAAATTGAGAAGGGGTTAGGCCTAAATTCGCCGACCTCGCAAGGACCAGCATCTTTGGAAGGATAACCATCGCTGACCAGAATGCCTGCCCTTATAGCTATGATAGTGAAAACCATCGTCATACTGTGATAAGTGTAATTGACGATTTATTGGTTCATTTAGAAAAGCCTTCAACAGACTTTACCACAAATAACTGTCATTCCATTAATTCAATTAAAAATCAAATTAAAATGGCTGAATTTAGAACTAAGTATGTTAAATGCATCCCTGATTTTAATGGTAATCCTAATGATCTTGGCAGATACTTGAGTGTATGTCGATCAATAAGCGACTCATTCATTCTATATTGCTCAACAACCAAATAAGTTTCAAAATGTATATCTTTTAAACTGCATCATAAGTAAATTAACAGGAAATGCAAAATTGGTACTGGGTACGCAGAACATCAATACATGGGAAGAATTAAGGAACATTTTAAATAGACATTTTGCCGATCAGAGAGACGAAGCTTGTCTAAATAGAGATATGGTAATGGTTCGCCAACAGAATAATGAAAGTCCGAGTCAATTATATGATAGAGTTTTGTATATACTTAATTTATTATGTTCATATATTGATGTTCATGAAGAAACAGATAATGCGAGAACCTTGAAGAAGAATTTATATAATAATCTAGTTTTAAAAAGATTTTTGTCGGGTCTTAAAGAACCGTTAGGTACTACAATTCATTGCATACGTTCAAGAGATCTCCCTGAAGCTTTACAGTTCGTAAACGAGGAAAGTAACATTCACTATTTTCAATCAAATACAAAATTACAAAATTCCAGATTACCTAACAGTACACATTCATACGCATATAATAATTTCCAACGTCCAAGTTTCAATACAAATAATTCAAATTTACCATTTAATCCCTTTATACAATTTCAATCAAACAATCGTCCGCAACAAAACTTCCAAGCAAATTCTCAACCTTTCGTTAACAGATTAACGACCAATGTTTTCAGACCTAATCAAAATAAGCTTTCGCCAAGACCCATACCAATGAATATGTCAACTAGACAAAGAGCAAGATTTAACAAACCATGTTATAATAGTAATAATATTAATAATAATAATAATAGAAATAATTTTCAAAATTCCAACCGTGATGGGCAAATTACTAATCAATCCCCGAATTACGCAGTTGAGGAATTGTATAATAAAAACATCGTAAGAGAAACGTTTGATTCTGTTGTTGACACGGAAAATTGCACATAATTAAATTCATTAATTCGAGAACTCTATAAAGAACCTTGAAAAAATACGTTTCAATCCGATGTTTATTACGAAAATGTTGAGTCAGCAAATGTTCAAGTAAACAACTCGAATAAAAATTTTCCCCGAACCGGCCGAAGGAACAACGACACATGACACTATAAGTTATATCGGTAAACAATAACAACGCAAGTGAGCTATCCTATGTGATCTTTCCTGAACATAATTTAAAATTTTTAATCGATAGTGGATCAACAAAATCTTTCATGGATCCACACTTGGCTAATATTTTTTTTCTAAATTGTATTAAATCAGATCTATTTATAGTCTCAACAGTTTTTCAACAATCCGCTCATAAATTCAGTGTTGAAATTCCTGCTTCAAAATTATTCAAATTGCCCACTCCTGTTTTGATGAAGTTTTATTTATTTAAATTTCACAACATTTTTAATGGTTTGATAGGTGTAGACAATCTAAAAATTTTGCAAGCTAAATTGGATTACGATAAGGGAATCTTAGTAACACCATATACTAAAAAATAATTCCAATTTCATAAAACTAAGAATCAAATAAATAATATTACAATACAACCGCGTAGTGAACAGGTTATTGAAATTAAAACAGATGTTCAATATGGAAATATTATAATACCACATCAGAGATTGAATAATTGTGAAATTCCAAATTGTATTACAAAAGCTAGATATGGTTACGTTCTAACAACGATATTGAATAATACAATTGAACCAATAACCTTGGATATTTCTGAGCCATTTAAAGTAGAAACCTATAACTATGATTACGATGCACCGATTAACATAAATTTCCTTGAAACCGATCTTAAAGCACAAAAAGAGTTTGATCCCTCGGAAATTCGAACTGATCATCTTAACGAAGAAGAAAAATTAAAAATTTCAAGTCTCTGAAAAAAATATTCCGATATATTTTATCACGAAAATATGCCCCTTACATTTACTAGTAAAATTAAACATTCGATAAAAACATTTGACGAATTACGGGTCTACGCGAAATCGTATCGATATCCATTTGTACACAAACAAGAAGTAGAAAATCAAATAAACAAAATGTTAAATAAAAATATAATCCGTCCTAGAAGTTCACCATGGTCTGCACCAATTTGGATAATACCAAAAAAGGCTGACGCATCAGGAAAACAAAAATAGCGTGTATGTGTAGATTTTCGAAAACTCAATAAAAAGACAATTGATGACAAATACCCGCTTCCAAACATAACCGATCTTTTAGATAAATTCGAAAAATGTCAGTATTTTAGCACGATAGATCTCGCAAGTGGATTTCATCAGATAGAGATGGAAGAAGCTGACATACCGAAGACCGTCTTTAACACAGAACAAGAACACTTCGAATATACTCGTATGCCTTTCGGACTAAAAAATGCCCCAGCAACTTTTCAAAGAGTGATGAATAACATTTTGAGAGGAATTCAAAAGTGTTTAGTTTATTTAAATGATATAATAATTTTTTCTACATCATTACAAGAGCATTTGGAGAGGCTTAGATCAGTGTTCAATAGATTAAGGGAAACCAATTTGAAAATACAAATGACAGCGAATTTTTGAGAAAAGAAGTAGCGTATTTAGGACACATTGTGATACCAGAAGGAGTAAAACCGAATCTAGACAAAATTTTGGCGATAAAAAGCTATCCGATACCCACAAATGCAAAGCAGATTAAAGAATTGTTAGGATTATTGGGTTATTATCGGAAATTTATGAATAATTTTGCTAAATACCAATGCTTAAAGAAAGGTGCTAAGATCGAACATAATAAGGAATTCATTGATTGTTTCGAAACCTGTAAAACTTTATTAATTAACGAGCTAATTCTTCAATACCCAGATATGTCCAAATCGTTCAATCTAACTTGCGACGCAAGTAATGTAGCATTAGGTGCAGTGTTGTCGCAAGGACAAATAGGTCAAGATTTACCCATCGCATATGCATCGAGAATTTTAAACGATTCAGAACAAAAATATTCGACTATTGAAAAAAATGCCTCTGCCTAGTATGGGTAACTAAATATTTTAGACCTTATCTTTTTGAAAGGAAATTTAATATAGTAACAGATCATAAACCACTACAATGGTTATTTAATTTAAAAGACCCGTCGTCAAAACTTTTAAGATGGCGTATTAGGTTAAAAGAATTTGATTATAATATAATTATAATATAAATAATGTATGAGAAAGAAAAACTAAATACAAATGCTGATGCCCTAAGTAGAATTGAAATACATACGAAATAAACTGATGGATTTACAGAACTCGTAGAGTATATGGAAAAGTTTAACGAAAATTTACAAAAACCAAGTACTATTGGCTTAGATAATAAACAAATAAATACGAAAGAGGATGAGATAGACCGAATGTCGATGATTGTGCAACATGATTTGGATCAGAATACAATGCGGGAGCGAATACAATAAATCGAATTTGATAATGAAAACGAAACCGTACATACGAATTCAGAACAGAACCCCACTGTCGGTGTATCTATAGTGGAAACTGCAGTAAATTATGGAGCCAATCAAAATATAATTTCTCGTGTTTTCCATTCACCAGCAAAACCTAAAAAGTTAGAATTATTTGGAAGAAAAAGAAGATATTTATTACAATTATATGAAGATAACTTCGAAAGGGATATTATGAAATTTATAGTGGAGAATGTTCCCACGGAAAAACTTGATTATTTATATTTTGAAGACCCTGATTTATAACCGTTATTTTGTGAAACCGCGAGAAAGAATTTTAGATGTCCCTCTTTAAAATTTAAAAGATGCACCATAAAGTTAATCGATGTTACAGAAAAAGACGAAATACCAAAGATTATTCAGGCTTATAATAAAGGAAAAACCAATCATAGAGAAATTGAGGAAACGGAATAGAGAATAAAAGTTAAATATTATTGGCCAAATCTTAAGGAATCTATTCAAACGTACATAGACCAATGTGAAATTTGTCAAAGAAGTAAATATGCAAGAAATTCAATAAAAATAGAAATGAACATAACGCCGATGGCAACTAAACCATTTGAAATTATACACATCTCGATACCTATAGTTTAGATAAGACAACATTTTTAACGATAATAGATAATAGATAGTTTCTCCAAGTACGCTTAAGCATACGCGTTAAATACATTAGCAACGACGGAAATTGCTGATAATTTGATATCTTTCTTTTCACATCACGGAATTCCTATCAAAATAATCGTCGGTAATGGAACCGAATTCAAAAACACTGTCGTAACGGAATTCTGAAATTACACAGAATTCAAATTCATTTTTGTTCACCGGAACATCCGCAATCAAACGGAATAATTGAAAGATTGCATTCGACTTTAACAGAACACGTAAGATTGTTAAACAATCAAGGTCAATCGAAATTACCTATCGAATAAAAGATGAAATATACGATTTTGGCTTATAACCATTCAATTCATTCGACAACAAAATTTAAACCTATGGATATAATTAATGAACACATTGGCAATGAAGATCCGGATCAACTTGGATATCACGGAAACCACTTAGAGCGTTACTTTTTTTCCCGTAATCTACTCGCTTAGTAGTTCACCAATATGTTTTTTTTTGGTGCGGAAATGCTTTGTTCAAAAGTTTGCTTTTCCACATTTATTTCAATACTTGACTCTCTTACGGGACCGTGGAGCGAACAGGGGTGCTGGGTGGGATAAATGAAAGTAAATTGAGGTAAGTTTAGGTAAGTTGTAGTATTGTTGGTGCCTTGAGTTAAGTAATTAGTTAATTTTAATCGTAAACTAGCCGTAGTTAGTCCCTTAAGCTACGCCAATGTATGTCAGTATTTGTTGGGGAGATTTTATGTGGAGGGAGTGACGACGACACCCAAAAAGCCATACCGAAGGTTATTTTATGTTTGGGAAATACGCTACTTGTGAATAAACGCAGTCTAAATTGAACTAATGCTGAGATCCGCAATTTAGCGTGTCTCCGATATAGGTATGCGCCCGTCGGTTGGGTTTATGATGGTAGGCGCCCTTATGGCACAGAAAGTCCGACCTATATAGGACCGATATAGGTAAACGATTTTATTTGAAAATTTAAAGTTGAAATCATGGAATATAAATGGTATGATAATATGTTGCCTAAAACCCGTGAAGAAGGCTATCAACTAGCTTTACGAGAAGGACTTCTTCCGAAGCCGCCATTTTGTAGAAGCAAAACAAAAGGTCATTCCGAACCAGTTGCGCGTTTTTCGCATTATTTTGACTCTGACACTAATTTGGGTCAATATCGATGTCTAAAACGGAATAAATGTCGACCTGATATATTCGTCTCCAGTGGCACATGGTTTGAAAATTCTCGGCTTTCAATTCAAAGTGAATTCATGTGAGTATTAATTAATAAATATATATATATTTTTTAATTTAATCTTTTTATACTAGTTTACTTTATCATTACGGTCACGGTTCAAGTTATGAACAAATCCAGCGAGCTTGTACGCAAGATGGGGAAAAGCTGTTTGCTACAGACACAATTTCCAATCGTGTAAGATATTGTAGGGCAATGGTAACAGAAGCTTTTTCCAAAATGCAGGAACAAATGCCTAAAACTGGATGTCAAGGTGTTGTAGTTCAGGTTAGTTCGGGTTAGTTCCAGAATCTCTTTATGATTCAATTTTACATAAATACATTGGTAAATAAATAGTATTACATTTTAGATTGACGAGTCTATGTTTGGTCATAGAAAATATAACAGGAGAAGGATTTTTAATGGGCATTGGGTTCTAGGCATAATAGCGGAAAGATCGGAAGATTTGCGTTGTGTACTATGTCCTGACAACAAGCGTAGTGCGGAGGTTCTGCTGCCCATCATTCAGAAACATGTAGTTGAAAGATCAGATGTGTGAACTAATTGTTGAAAGGCGTATGATGGCCTTAAGAATTTGGGCTACAGTCATCATACGGTAAATCACAGCAAAGAGTTTGTTGCTGAGGATGGGACACATACACAAAGGATAGAATCTCAGTGGAACGTATTGAAGCGAAAATTGAAAGGACGATTTATACCGGAAAGTCAATGGAAGCTTTATTAAATATAATTCGTTTGGAATATGGTGATTTCCGTTAATAAATAGATTAATAAAAAAAAACAAAGTTTATTTTGCTATATACTTACCTTTTTTTTTCTTTTTTTTTTTTATAGAGGTGGGGGAAATGCATTTACGCACTTCCGCCAGGCCGTTGATGTTCTGTTGGTAGATCGACCTGGCTGTGTGGGGCTCCGGTGAACAGCGAAATGCCGACTACCCACTAAAACCCCCTTCCTCTCTTCACCCGGATCCCCCCCGAAACCGCCGTTAGGCATTACTTCAGGGGGGGGGTGGAATTCTTAGAGTCTACGCCCCTTCTCTTTCCCTGGGGCGAGACGCTGCCTCACTCCTCCTCCTGCTCCCTCTCTCCAGTTTCCGGGCTTTTGCCAAGGCTTTCCTGAACACCTCACACCCTTCAGATCCTGTCCTGTGTCCAGTTTTTCCACAGTTGCAGCATCTTTCCTCTCCTTTGCATTCTCTTCTCCTATGGCCTCTCTCCCCACAGGCGAAACAACATCCCGTCTTATCCTCTCCCCTGCAGTCCTTGGCCTCGTGTTCTAGTCCCCAACAGCGGTAACATCTTCCCACCTCCAATCTCCTTTCCATCCTACACACAACATATCCAATCCTTATCCTTGGATCTTTCATCAATTCCTCCACTCTCCTTTCTTCCAACATCACCGTCACCGCTTGAGTGTCCCCTCTGTTTGACCGCAATTCCCCCACCGTGAATTCCTACTCCTTCATATCCGGTATCCTTTCCATCACAGCCTGCTGCACCTCTGTTCTATTTGTTGTTGCATCCATGCCTCTCAGATGTATTGCCACTCTTTTAGTGTTAGGTCCCACCAGTCTTACCCTCGTCACTGTACCATCCTGTATTCTCTTCTTGATCTCCCTTGCACTATCTTCCTGTTTCCCCATAGTTATCAAGATTTTCCCATCTCTTGTTGTTCTGAGTCCTCTTATCTCCTTATTCCCCTCCTCCTCCTTTATTGAGTTCTTGATTCTGTCTATATTTTCTTCCAATTGTATTCCTGGTTGTCTGTCCACTATCAGCGCGTACGTTTTCCTTTGTTCTCTTGTTTCTTTCTTTTTGTTTTCATTTTCGTTTTGCTTTTTTATGTAAATAGTTACTTTTGTTTTCTTCCCTTCGAACACTACCTCTACCATTTTCCATAGGTTCCCAACCTTCATCCCATCCACCTGGTGAATTGCCACTTCGTCTTCCCCTATCATGTCCTCCCTAAGTTTCATCAGGTTCCCCCACAGGTCCTCCTCCCTCTCGGTTAATACTATCCTTACCACCTTTTGCCCTCTCATTCTCCATGTTCCCCCGGTCCTGTAACTGAAGCTATACAATCTGCTCCATAATCTCATACCCCTGTGTACACTCCATAATTTCCGGATAACGTTCCCTATATTTGGCCTGTATCCCCCTTTCCATCTTTAAGTCCCCCTTTTCCACGAAAACCACCTTCACAACTTCTCTTCCCGTTTCCATAGGATTCCCAACCTTCACTTCCGTGTTCTTATATACCTCTTTACTCCATACTTTTAGCTCCACTCCTTTATAATCTTCGTAATTTCTTATCCCATCCAAGGTAAGTATTACCTCATCCCCTTCCGTCTAACTTCCTTGTTCCTTACTGTCCTTCCTCCTGTCTTCTGTTTGAACATCAGCGTCATACACCATTTTTTTAGTTTTTTCAAATTTGTGTTTCACCAGAAAGTTTTTAATTATATCCCTGTTTAGAACTTCCCTCTGTTTTGTCAATTTTGTACTGATTTCCTTGATTTCCCGATGTGTATTCTTTTCTATTTTTTTGTTTAAATCCTCTATCAGTGTTTATACCCTCTCTAGCGCCTCAGTTAACAAGAAGACCTCCGTACTTTCCTTCCTCTTGTATGCCCCACAATCGTCCCTTCCTAGTGATGTGTCCAAAATTTTTCTTTTTGTACCCACTTCCGCTTCCGAATTTCTTCTCCTTTCCTCCTTTTGTATATTTAGATTCCAGAATACTTGTTTATTTAATTCTATCTTTAATTCTTTTGCATGTGCTTGTGTTTTACTTTGTGTTGCATGTTCCTTATTTGTATCCACATCCTGTGATTGTTTTTCTTGTGCCTGTTTGTCCCTATCCTCCCTCCATTGTATTCCCGCCGAAGGTTCGGATAGTCTTCTCTCCCCATACCTTTCGCTGTACCACTGCGGGTACCTTGAGTGTACTTGGCCCCCCCCAGAATCCGTGGGGCCAGCACCGGCCACCGGGGCTTCCACCCGGTCGGAACCGGTGGCGGGATTATCACCCGCCTGGGGTACAGTGTTTTCCGTTTCACTCATTCCCATTCCTTGTCTTTGTGCTTCTCTTTGTCCGGTCCCTCTCCCAGGACCCGTCCGGCATAGTTGCACCCACCGGCATGGCTCCTGGGGTCGCAGGGACCCTCAAGCCCTCCCACCACGTCAAGGTGGAGACACCTCGGGAGGGTGCTATATACTTACCTAAATTTACCTAAACTTACCTTTTTTTTGTGCCCGAGGAGGTGGAAATCTTCCAAAGACACCCGGCCTGGTAGTCCCGCGGCCGGGTAGTGTGGGATTTGACCGACCATTACGTCGCCGGCCTACCCACTAAAACCACCTCCTCTCTTCTTATGGCCCCGGTATCGCCTGGTCAGCATTCCTTCGGGGCGCCTGGTCCTTCAATCTGCAGTCCGCTCCTCCAGCCTTTTTCTCCTGATGCGTTCCCTCTCATTCTTCTTGCACATAATCTTATATAACATACATTCAAACGCTTTCCACTTACTCTCCTTTTCCACAAGTTCGCTGCCAATCGTCCCTCGGTCCAGGTTGAGTCCAGCCCCCCTAGCCTCGGTTCGCTCAGCCTCCTACTTCGGGCATCCCCAGAGTATATGCTCCAGGGTATCCGCGACTCTCGGCTCCTCGCAGAACCAGCAGCCGTCACTCCCTTCAACACCTATTCTGTGCAGGTGTTTCCCGAACACACCGTGTCCAGTAAATACCTCCGTCAGTTCATACCCGATCCTCGTCCATTCACATTCGACCCAACATCTTATGCTCGGAACAAAGACCTTCATCCACCCATCATACATAGCCCATTCATTCTCCCATTCATTCATCACCCATTATCTGGCCTCATTTCTGATACCTTTTTCTCTTTCCCACACCATTCTCCTCTCTTCTACACGCAATCTGATCGGCGGGATCTTGGCCAGTGCCCACACCGCCGCACACGGACCGTTCGATACACGCAGGACACCCTGATCGCGAGCATTCTGTTCGCCCGCTCCAGGACGGCCCTGTACGTCTTGGTCCCTAGCACTCCTTTCTCATCCTTACTGTAAGTTCCCTCTTCTCCCTCAAGTGCGCCTTGGGCGCGGCGCAACTTCCTCCTTTCTTTCCTGATGGTCCTCCCGTTTTTAGGTCCTGGGCCTGCATGGCTACACCAGGGGCTCCCGAGGCTCCGAGTGCCTCAGAGATTTTAAGTGCTCCTTGATAAGTTTATCAGTAGTCCTTCTTTTTCGCAAGTCCACTCCAAAACGCTAAAACAGAAAATAACGTTAATAATTTTGCGGAACGCTGAAAGTTGGTCACGCGAAAAGTCGCCAAGTTGAACACACATGCCGGTGGTGGGGACTGTTTTAGTTTTCGCACACCTAAAACGCTATTCTCTGCACTTAGCATTGAAAAACGCTGCTTTACGCTGTCTATGCAAAAACTATTTGCTGTTATCTCAGGAACTCACTTCCGCACGTCCGTCTTCGACCGTGGTCCGCTTGCAACTCAACCTGAACTAACCTGAACCTCAACTTACATCAATTTATTTTTATTTATCCCATCCAGTACCTCTGTTCGCTCCACGGTCCCGTAAGAGTCAAGTATTGAAATAAATGTGGAAAAGCAAACTTTTGAACAAAGCATTTCCACACCAAAAAAAAAACATATTGGTGAACTACTAAGCAAGTAGATTACGGGAAAAAAAAGTAACGCTCTAAGTGGTTTCCGTGATATCCAAGTTTTACCGAAGATCCTTTTAATATTAAATTAGATCAAATGATTAATGTCCAATTATGTGACGGAGCACAAAGATAGAACTAAGTTATTATACTCTAAAATAAATCAAAGGCTAGTTGAAAATAAGGGAAAAGTAATAGGAAAAATAAATGAAGGTAGGGATAATTCGTCTTTATTCGAACCCACAAGAGAGGTTTACATTAAAGAAAATACGCGACAAAAATTAGGCAATACATTTAGATCTCCGATACAGTTAAAATCTATAAACCCTGTTCGTAAGACAATTACCAGTATGAAACAAAAAAAGGTTCATATGGATAACGTTAAAAGACCGTTTAGGAACAGATAGAGTTTCGAATCAAAGTAATAATTTAAATTCTATTGTCTCTACTGTAATACGTAAATTAAAATTATCCATCTACACTCTGACTAATTTAAAACGTTATATTTTAGCATTTTGACCGATGCACACGGAACTTCAACACAGGAAAATGTCAAGATAACAGAATTAAAAGATAACCCCGGTATCATACCTTTTAAAATCGGAAATGCAAAAATTATTGAAAATACTCACGCAATGATACATTATTATGATTTAAATCCAATTGTTCACCAAATGAACATACTAAGAGTAAGGACAACAAACGTGACAGAAACACGATTAATCATTTGAAACCATATTTGGATGAATTTAAAAATTTTCTAGAAATATTAAAATTCGTTTGAGAAAGAGTAGAAAGGAAATTAAATAGAATTATACCAAGCTATCCCAGAATAAAATGTGAATTAGTAAATGGCATAGATACAATATTCAAAACTATAACGGGAAATTTAGATGCATCTGACGGAGAAAGATACGATAAGCTGATAAACAATCTCCAAATAAATTAAAGAAATTTACAAGCAAGAATTCTAACTCAAGGCACATTATTTTTAACTGTATTAGAGAAATTTAATCAAACTTTCTTACAGTTATACAGGGTTCGCCATTACTCCGGCCTTGGTTCCTGGTGTCTTTGTATAAATATTAATATGAAATGTTTAGTACAGTATTCATTTATATTGGAAAGCTGCATGATTTAATAATATTTTTGTTTATACAGAGTGTTCCGTTTTCGCTGGGCAGCATAAAGTTATACTTTTTTAAATAGCAACCCATAATGTTTTTTACACCATGAAGCCTAAATTTAGAAGAAAAATACATTAAACATTTTTTAAACTGGTTGCGGCGTTGCCATATTAGAGTAATTTCTTTAAAAATGCAGCATCAGAAAAAAATGATCACAAAACTAATGTTTTTTGAAATTTGAAAATTTGTTTTTGTAAAGTAGTAAATGAAAGTCAGAGGTACTTAAAAACTTTAAAATATTTTCTTAATGCACCATACTTTTTTTGTATAAGAGCAATAATTTGCAAATTTTACAAATTACTGAAACTCATTTTTTTCAAATGGTACCCATGATTTTTTTCAAGTCTTTCTAATGTAGTTTTTAATTCTCTATTAATTTGCAATAACATCTTTTTATCTAACATTTACAGTTGTGGAGATATTTACAAAATTTCAATCAAATTGCAACAGACATTATTATAATTAAGATTTACAGTTTTATAAATATTCATAAAGTAAACTTTAGTTAAACTAAAGAATAATAAAAAACAGTAAAATTAAAAAAATGCTTCAATTTTTTTATTAATTTTATCAATTTTTTTCTCATTCACCCAAAATAAACACAATGTCCACTAATTCGTTTTGTAGAAAATTCATTTTAATTGTAAGTTAATGATGCAGAAGGTAGTGACAGGTAATATGACAACTAAATAAAATAAGTAACTTATACTTTTGTTAAATAGAAGCAAAGCCTACTAGAATAAACCTGTTAGATTATAATAATACCTGTTGCAATTTGATTGAAATTTTGTAAATATCTCCATACCTGTAAATGTTAGATGAAAAGATGTTATTGCAAATTAGTAGAGAATTAAAAACTACATTAGAAAGACTTGAAAAAAATCATGGGTACCGTTTGAAAAAAATGAGTTTCAGTAATTTGTAAAATTTGCAAATTAGCGCTCTTATACAAAAAAAATATGGTGCATTAAGAAAATATTTTAAAGTTTTTAAGTACCTCTGACTTTCATTTACTACTTTACAAAAACAAATTTTAAAATTTCAAAAAACATCAGTTTTGTGATCATTTTTTTCTGATGCTGCATTTTTAAAGAAATTGCTCTAATATGGCAACGTCGCAACCAATTTAAAAAATTTTTAATGTATTTTTCTTCTAAATTTAGGCTTCATTAAATGGTGTAAAAAAATATTGGGTTGCTATTTAAAAAAGTATAACTTTATGCTGCCCAGCGAAAACGGAACACTCTGTATAAACAAAAATATTATTAAATCATGCAGCTTTCCAATATAAATGAATACTGTACTAAACATTTCATATTGATATTTATACAAAGACACCAGGAACCAAGGCCGGAGTAATGGCGAATCCTGTATAAAAACGACAAATTAATTGAGGGAAAAATGAATCAAGTTTTACCATATGTAAGAGATGTAATAGATAGCAGAAACTATGTATTTCTAAAGGAAATAATTAACGAAATTGTTGACATATCCGAGTTAATTAACTCTATTCTTCAAGATATAGAAAACTCAATAGCGTTTGCTAAGCTCAGAATTATGCACCCTAGTATAATTGAAACAAGGGATCTTTACAATGAATTGTATATTCTTCAGAATCAATTAGGAAAGACTCAACTCCCTTTAACTGTAACAATTAAAAACACTCCATTATTTGAAAAAATGATTAATATTGAATGTTTCATTTCGAATAATAGAATTACGTACATCCTCCACGTCCCGATTGTTCATAATTAATCCTTTAGTTACTTTCACTTGTATTCTATCCCTGTGTATGTGAAAGATCTGTTTAAGGTTGTAATACGAAATAAATTTCTCTTAATCAGTCCATTGTACTATAGCTATTGTAAGAAGGAATGTCAAAAAGTCACACCAGAACTTTACCTGTGTTCTAGAGAAGATCTGATAGAAATTCAAGATAATGCCCCTTCTAAAGTTAAGCTGTTGAACTCTGATAAAACCATATCCACTTGTAACCAAGTAGAAGCTAAAATCACCGAAGTATTACTCAATTAGTTGGGTAACACAAATATATGGATCCTGGCGTGTCCAACGAAAGAAATAGTATGGATATCCTGTCAAGGAGGACAGAATGAAGCAAAGAAAATAAAGGGAACATTTTTATGTCAACTTCCTGTAGGATACCAAATTGCCATTAGTGATAAATTTGTGCATAATAAACTCAATAATGTGATGTCAAGTTCACAACCTTATTTCCGGACTTAAACAAAAACTATTAAATCTAACACATATTGAACTTAAGTGTACATTTGCCGGAGTTAAAGTTAGATGATTTCCATAAACTAAATAGTGAAGTTTTTCAGGAACAGATCCGACCTGCCTTAATGAGTGACGAAATCTCCACCTCGCCAAGTATATGGACTATATTTATACATGCTCTGATGATAGGTTGTTGTGTAGCTGCCATTTGGAGAAGAATATTATTGTCAAGGATTCAAAGGAAAAAACCTGCCGAAACCAGAGTCTCCACATGAGGTTATCCAACTTCCACGTCTAGCCTGAGAAGCTGGAACTTAGGGAGGAAGAGTTATATGATGGAACATACTAGATGCATCGCTATAAGCCAACAACGCCATTGTCATTTCTGCTGACATAAACAGTATTAAAATATAAATAGTTCTAAGCTCGATGTAAATTATTATTATTATTCCTGTTGTTCTGATGTTCACATTTACTATAATTTTTGAAGTTAATATATAAAACCAATTTTGTGTCTTAGTGGTTTTTTTTAAAAAGTCCGTATCGGTTCACGAAAATATAACTTACTTTAATTCGGTTTTACTTAGCTCAGAGAGTGATAAAAAGTTCAGGATTTATCGGTTCCATAAATTAGTAGTTACTTTTGTTAGCCTTTCTTCTAGCTTGGAAAGTAAGCAATTGAATGACTGTTCAGTCATACGTAAATATTCGCAAAAAATTTGTCGTTGTATAAGCGAGCTTGAAGTTATAAATTGTTAAATTTACCATGTTCATTCTGTTAGGGCTTTTGTAGAGGACAGAATATCCGATAAATAATTTAATCTATTAGTTCGATAAGTTGTATTCTTCATAAGCCTTGTATTAAATCTGTGACTAGTATGTAAGGAACCCGTGTGCTACGCCTATGGACATTACTCGTTTCTCTTGCCACTTTGCCCGTATGACCAGATGTTGATTCGCATTTCGTTTGATCTTAGACTAACTATGTAATAAAACTCCTCGCCGACCTTTTGTGCGTACTAGAATTTAGACACGTTCTCGATGCTGGTCATAAACGCCCTCCAATAAAACCCAATTATATTGTTAAAGTTAGGCAAGTCACAAGGACAAATCTAGAAGAAGTGCCGATGATGACCTCTTAGTTTCTGGTAAGCCTATGTACGCTTACCATTAACTTTAGTATTTAAGATTTTGCAAGAAGAAAATTCGCTCTCTTCTTGTGCGTCTCCGTCGACTCTTAACTCCGTACTTTGCACGTTACTCGTACGCGATTCTTTACTCACGGTTCCTATACACGGTTAATTAGTACACTAGTTAACTTGTCACGAAAAGTTGTTATTTTTTTGCTAAATTACTCGAAATTGTTTGTAAACAATAAACCTTCGTTACCGTTAAAAAGGGTTTTTGTTTTCTTCATTTGCACGAACACAGTGTCTCTGAGACCGCGAACTCAGGGTGGTCCTTCGCAAGCATCCAGTCCATTGCTAACTAGACGTATCAAGAATTAGGCCACGTCTAATCAACATCTTGGTACCACGATTTACGAATAAACACATTCCGCTTTTTGTTAGTTAAAATCACAAACTGAACAAGATCTATAAGATTTTGGTACGTCGTAGAGAAAAGCCGTCGAATTTTCAAACAATATTAATTTTCTGGACAATTTTGATATCGCCATTTCGACCAAATCGCGTTAACGCTACAATACAAATAAATGCAATATGTGCACCACAACTCTTGGCACTAACCCCTTAGCGATCCGCTAACTTTTAATCACTAAGCAAATCTGTTCCAATATAAACGAACCTTAGTTATCGAAGCTGCAACTTCGCAGGAAGTGTGCCATTGAGTGAAAAAGGTGACGGTCGAATTGCGCAAGGACCGAGCTGTATGCTGGATGTGGTAGAAGTTCGATCGCGTCGAGTTCTTTGATTTTTTCCTTGGTTCGTGTGCGGTTTGGTGTTACAGTTTTGCTGCAGAAGTACTCGCTTTCGATTGACCAATGCTGGTTACTTCCAACCTAACTCTGCGTACATTCGGCTGAGTTGAGCACAATAACGGTATGCGTCGATGGTACGATCGTTTGGAACAAGTTCAAAGGGAATTACACCTTCAAAATTCCACCAAATGCACGATAAAATCTTCCTGGGAAACCGGTCTCGTTTGGTTACCAGTTACCAGCCATTTGTTCGGGATTCAGTCATTGATTTTGCTTGTCTAGGTTGCTGAAGTAAAAACACACTTCTCATCACAAGTAACAATTTGGCGGATAAAACGGTCGTCGTGCGGATTTTCCGACAATTTTCGCACGTGTCTACACAATTTTGGGCTCGATTTTCCATTAAATCATGAGGCACTTTTCGACAGCGCCTGTTGACTTTTCTAATAATGTTAAAATGTCGAACAACTGATGTTTGCGGAATATTGAATTCAGCCGACAATCTGCGTGTGTGTACTGGTTGATGGATTGGCTTTGACAACGGCTTCATGGATGGCTTCAGTATTCACAGTGATAGGACGACGCGAACATGGCTCATCTCTGATGTCTGTGTGTTCTTCGTTGAACCTTTTAAATCATTTTTGCGCTGTACGAACTAAAACTACATCTTCTTTTTCTACTTCGCATATTTTCTTTGAACCTTCGTCACTAGCTTTATTCTCTTGCCTCCAGTAGTGACATAAAAGTACTCGAATTTCAAAATTTCCCATGTTTTTACTTCAACGGAAATAAATTAAATAAACAATAAATTAATTGTAGCTAACAAGTAAATATAAAAGATCTTTTCAAACGATACAAAGTAATATTATGTAACACTTGCGTATAATGTAATTTTATTGACTTCAAAAAACTGCACAAACTGAAACGACGCAAGGAACACACGAACTTTTGGTTCACCCTAATAATATATTTGATATTTGATTTATATTGTCAGTAATTTTTCTAACGAGACGTTAATAAATGTAAACATGTGACACATCAGTGAAATTAGGATAAAATATGGATTTAAAATAGCAAACAATAAATGTAGGTCCGTATTTTAAAAATTGAAGTTATTGTCAATATCTCAGAAACTAAAAGTGCTATTTTTTAAAATTTAACATTAATATGTAGAGCTTTAAAACCCAATAAAATGTTGTAGGAAAAACTTTTTTCGAAAATCTTTAGTTTTCGGTTTATTTACAAAAAACGTTTTTGGCAAAATTTCGTATTTTCCTAATGTTTCAGAAACCGAAGAAATTTCGATGAAAGTGCCTCAAGATCTTAACTTGTAATCAAATTTGACAACTTTTGTCTAATTTAACCGAACTTGTACCGTTTACGGTTTAGAAGACAACAATACTGGCCTAGAGCAATTGGACAATTGGAAATATAAGTCGAGCAATTAATAACAATAATTGCTTGGAAAAGAATCTGAAAACCTTTTAAAAAAGTAATTGACATCTATGCTTACTAAGTGCTTTTTGCGTGCTAAAGTTGTGCTGCAGGGCTCACATGACTAACTTAAAAATGTAAATGTATTGCAATTATTTCTCTTTGCCCGATAAATTATTATGTGCTTAATAAGGTTTTGAGGCTTGTTTCACATTTCATAACATAGTATTCATAACATAGTCATATCATTCAATAACATAGTATTAGGCAGCTACTGGTAAATCCTAAGGATTCCCTCCTTTGATGAGCATTCGTCGCGCCACTAGGAGAGCGAAAATCAGTATCTGTTTTTTTTAATGTCGATCTCGCTTTTATATTATAAAAACAATTAAAATATATACTATTCCATATGATTCAAAAACAGTTTAAGGCAGCTGAGGAACACGCTTGCAGAAATAGTTTAGGAACACCACCGCCCTTCTGGAGGCACTCCGTATATTTTCCTATACTTCATGCACACCCCTTAACCTGAATTTTTAAAACTAATTTTGAATGAACGAGCAGGGAAAACAAATTTGGCACCTCTCTGTGGTCAACAAACGGACGTTTTTATGTTATTGCGTTAAAAAAATACTGGATTAATTTAATTTACATGCATGCCAGGTTATTAATTATAACCAATTATTATGCTACATCTTTGTAATTATTACCTTTTAAACAACCGTTTCGAATTGTGAGCACTTTTTTTATCACAGTTTATTGTTCCTGTCCTAATTATAAATTCAGCTGATACAACTTAATTTCCTGAAGAACAATCTCTTTCGTAAAATTCAATATTCCTTAGCAGCGGCGGTTTTACTGACCACAAACCCACCTGGGCGAGTTAATTAATTACATTCCCGGTACCGTCTAAACGTCAACAAATTTCCGCAATTTGGATCTTCAGACCTAAGCTTTTTCATAATTAGCCAGCCGTTCACTACACTAACTTCGAATAAATATAAAAAGATGGGCCAATACCATTTTCTTTGTAATCAGTATGCAGCTACCAAACCATCAATTTTATTCACTCCACCCATTTGTTATTTGTTATAATTTGAAATGATTTTAGGCTGTGGAAGATTTTGTTTAGATTTGGTTTCTCTACACCAACATTTGGTATTTGATATTGACTGATCTTCAAAATAATAGACGTAATAGTTACCACTTTGTCGTCTTTCCATTGTGCCATCATAATCTTATCATATTAGTTAAAAAAAATTCATATGATCCTCTGGGTCTTTTTTTTCAAGATGCTGAGTCTGGAAAGAAACGACCTTCCAATCTATTTTGACGCATTGTTCCTGTGGCATAAACGTTGTGATCAGACAAGTAAGACAATAAACCACTGCCAGTAAAATAATTATCAAAATAGAGCTTATGCCCAGTAGTTTCTTCAAGTTTTGCTAATTTTATCAGAGATAATACCACATCTCCCCCTAAATCGAACTACCTTTCGTCCTTAGTTTTACCCATATAAATTTGGAATACAATCATATATCTGCTATTTTGACAAAATGCCCAGTTTTATGCCCAAATTTTATGGGTTTACCTTTTATATACCGCATGATTTTGCTTCACGCTGTAAGATGAACAGTTCCCAAGATAAGGAGTTTTCAAGTTTTCACACTCAACCTCGTTCTATCCTCAAACAGTGAAACTTAGGAAGTTGAAATTTTATGTGGTAAGTCCTTTGAGTGATAGAAACAATTGGTAAAAATTTCAGATCGATTGTCCGTGGGGGTCGAATTGATCACTTAATCTTACACGGCCTTTCTGAGCTACAGGATCATTTATATCCCCAACTACTCATTATGAGCGTATTTTCAAGCTTTGAATCTCGATAATTAGGGCACATGAAATCCAATTGCCACACATAGTATGTCAGATTGATGGCTTAGAGGTCCCCCTTTTGAATATTCACACTAGAAGTTTACAAGTTGTAACATTTCTGAACTACAGGGTCATTTATATTCTCAATCACTCATTATGTGAATTTTTCAAATTTTGAATTTCGATAATCAGGGCAAATGAAGTCCAATTGTCCCATATAATAAGTCAGATTGATGGCCTCGAGGTTCCCTTATCGAATCTTCAAACCAGAAGTTCATAGGTTGTAAAGTGTTTCAACTACAAGAATATTTATGTGATGTGTGATAATCAGTGGATAACATAATTTTATCTAGATGCAATGGGCATCGTTCCCCAAGTGTCTGAACCTTTGTTTGTTTGTTTGATTTTATGTTTATTATGGCGAGCCTGCCAGCTCGTATCTTGATTCTGATGTACCAGAACCAACTGGTCTGTCCTAATGTAGACAGTTTTAGTAAATTTTGTTTTTCAAAGTCAATATACGATTTTACGTATTCGTTGCCTTATTATAACTGGCGCAATCGGTAGGATTCCGAGAAGATAACATTATTAATATTTTGCATTTTCGCATTAATCTCGGTATTGTGACACCCTCTGGAGGCGACTTGACGAAAAAACAAAGACCACCATTAGATGTTACTTCGAAACCCTTTGGTTCTAACTGAGGAAACTCATCGGGAAGAATTCCAAAAACCTGATTTTCCAAACCTGGCCCTCACGGTCAAGTGCCCTGATTATTGGAATCACCTGTGGACCCACACCAGTACTAATAGTCTAAGGTAAGTCGTTGACTACACCATTAAACTGCTACCTAAATTTATTGAAAAAAACATTTTTTTTCTTTTCTTTTCTTCTTTTTTTCTCTATTTATTAGTTCACGTTAAGTTAAAAGTTAGCGATCACCCAGTTTTATTTTGTCAAAATGACTCAAAGTCCTACTCAAGGCCAACCTTCTGCCAATAATTATTTTTCATATAATAAAGTATTTTAATTAATACAAAAGTTTGAAGGTACTAAAACACAATTGCATAATTTCATAGATATTAGTGATTTCGCTTACAGCTGTTTTGATCCTTAAGAACTGAATATTTTCCAATGTATTATAAAAGCAAAATTAGAAGGTCCCGCTTTGGACTAACTAGCGTCATTGGAACTAAATGATTGGTAAACCATAAAAATATATTGATAAGGAAATTTGGCGAGTCGCATTATATTCATTGTTTAGCCTATTAAATGACCCATTCGAAACAACTTATAAACGAGAAGCCATTACAATTTGTTCAGCGTGTCGAAAACCACCTGTTGGGAATTCAAAAAATTATTAAATATGATACTGGATACAATGCATCTGCTCGGAAAGTTTTACGCGAATATCATGAAAAATTCGCCCTTTTAACCCTTACGAATGCTCTAAAAGATCCTCTTTGCACAACCATTCGTTTACAAAAACCCGCGTCTATTGCAGAATTAATAAATTTAATAAATGATTTTGAAAATCAACAATTCATGCTTAAACAAAGCACTTGTCCTTTTACTAATGCTAATTCACAAAATTTGTCATTAAATACCATTCCGCAACATCCTCAAACCTCTTCAAGTAAACCTCCAATTAAATTTGTTAATAAAAAATGTTCTTTTTGTAATAAACTTAGGCATAGTGTGGAATCTTGCTACACTAAACAAGCCTCAATAAAAACTGAAGAATCTTCAAGTTCAACTAAAACTTATACAGATCAGTCTGTTATCAATAATCAACTGAAACATGAATCCGCTGATCAAATTTTGGAGTACGAAATACTTGACGAAAATTTTTGTGTAGCGGCATCGGGAAATTAGAACCTAGATCCATCTCACCATGTCAACGATATGAGCGAATTAGAAATTTAACCCTGACTGAATCTGAACTGATATTTCCACAAGTAAAAAACACTAATTTGAAATTTCTGGTGGACTCTAGAACTTCGATTTCAACCATTAAACCTAATAAAATTCAAAACTTAAAAGCGCTTCGCGACAAAAATATGAATGTTTCCGGTATCGAAGGGAAAAATATCATGGCGACCAAAAGTATTCATTTAAAATTACTAAATAAACTCCATAAATTTTATGTTCTCGACTTTATGTCCTGTTTTGATGGAATTCTAGGCTTAGACTTATTAAAAGCACATAACTGTTAAATTAATTTTTCCAAACATCTTCTCATAACCGCTATTCGGAGAATCTCCTTTGCGACCTTCAAAACCAGTGACACTGCTGTAATTAAAGACCAAAATTCAGACGAATTGATTCATAACACTACGATTATATCGGAGCAAGTATTGGAACCAAGAACGCAAACGATAGTCGTTTTAGTACGTTTTTATCAATTTGGTGCAATTTGAATCCAAAATGGACAGATTTGGCCGAAATAAGCCAAATCGGTCGATTTCAACAAATTCAGAGATGAAACGAACGTTTCTGACCGATTTCGCTCGTTTCTGATTGTTTTAGTCATTTTGGCACATTTTCATCTATTTGGTGCAATTTGAAGCCAAAATAGACAGATTTGGCCGAAATAAGCCCAATAGGTCGATTTCAACAAATTCCTTGATGAAACGATCTTTTCTGACCGATTTCGTTCGTTTCTGCCTGTTTTAGTCATTTCGGCACGTTTTCATCAATTTGGTTCTATTTCAAGCCAAAACCCACAGATTTGGCCGAAATAAGCCAAATCAGTCGATTTCAACAAATTCCTTGATGAAACGATCGTTTCTGACCGATTTCGCTCGTTTCTGCCTGTTTTAGTCATTTTGGCACGTTTTCATCAATTTGGTGCAATTTGAATCCAAAATGGACAGATTTGGCCGAAATAAGCCAAATCGGTCGATTTCAACAAATTCAGAGATGAAACGATCGCTTCTGACCGATTTCGCTCGTTTCTGCCTGTTTTAGTCATTTTGGCACATTTTCATCTATTTGGTGCAATTTGAAGCCAAAATACCCAGATTTGGCCGAAATAAGCCAAATCGATCGATTTCAACAAATTCAGATATGAAACGATCGCTTCTGACCGATTTCGCTCGTTTCTGCCTGGTTTAGTCATTTTGGCACGTTTTCATCAATTTGGTTCAATTTGAAGCCAAAATAGACAGATTTTGCAGAAATAAGCCAAATCGGTCGATTTGAGCAAATTCAGAGATGAAACCATCGTTTCTGACCGATTTCGCTCGTTTCTGCCTGTTTTAGTCATTTTGGCACGTTTTCATCAATTTGGTGCAATTTGAATTCAAAATAGACAGATTTGGCCGAAATAAGCCAAATTGGTCGATTTGAGCAAATTCAGAGACGAAACGATCGTTTCTGACCGATTTCGCTCGTTTCTGCCTGTTTTAGTCATTTTGGCACGTTTTCATCCATTAGGTTCTGTTTCCATCCAAAATAGACAGATTTGGCCGAAATAAGCCAAATCGGTCGATTTGAGCAAATTCCTTGATGAAACCATCGTTTCTGACCGATTTCGCTCGTTTCTGCCTGTTTTAGTCATTTTGGCACGTTTTCATCAATTTGGTTCAATTTGAAGCCAAAATAGACAGATTTTGCAGAAATAAGCCAAATCGGTCGATTTGAGCAAATTCAGAGATGAAACCATCGTTTCTGACCGATTTCGCTCGTTTCTGCCTGTTTTAGTCATTTTGGCACGTTTTCATCAATTTGGTGCAATTTGAATTCAAAATAGACAGATTTGGCCGAAATAAGCCAAATTGGTCGATTTGAGCAAATTCAGAGACGAAACGATCGTTTCTGACCGATTTCGCTCGTTTCTGCCTGTTTTAGTCATTTTGGCACGTTTTCATCCATTAGGTTCTGTTTCCATCCAAAATAGACAGATTTGGCCGAAATAAGCCAAATCTGCCGATTTGAGCAAATTCCTTGATGAAACGATCGTTTCTAACCGATTTCGCTCGTTTCTGCCTGTTTTAGTCATTTTGGCACGTTTTCATCCATTAGGTTCTGTTTCCATCCAAAATAGACAGATTTGGCCGAAATAAGCCAAATCGGTCGATTTGAGCAAATTTCTTGATGAAACGATCATTTCTGACCGATTTCGCTCGTTTCTGCCTGTTTTAGTCATTTTGGCACGTTTTCATCCATTAGGTTCTGTTTCCATCCAAAATAGACAGATTTGGCCGAAATAAGCCAAATCGGCCGATTTGAGCAAATTCCTTGATGAAACGATCGTTTCTGACCGATTTCGCTCGTTTCTGCCTGTTTTAGTCATTTTGGCACGTTTTCATCCATTAGGTTCTGTTTCCATCCAAAATAGACAGATTTGGCCGAAATAAGCCAAATCGGCCGATTTGAGCAAATTCCTTGATGAAACGATCGTTTCTGACCGATTTCGCTCGTTTCTGCCTGTTTTAGTCATTTTGGCACGTTTTCATCCATTAGGTTCTGTTTCCATCCAAAACCGACAGATTTGGCCGAAATAAGCCAAATCAGTCGATTTCAACAAATTCCTTGATGAAACGATCGTTTCTGACCGATTTCGCTCGTTTCTGCCTGTTTTAGTCATTTCGGCACGTTTTCATCAATTTGGTGCAATTTGAAGCCAAAATACCCAGATTTGGCCGAAATAAGCCAAATCGATCGATTTCAACAAATTCAGAGACGAAACAATCGTTTCTGACCGATTTCGCTCGTTTCTGCCTGTTTTAGTCATTTTGGCACGTTTTCATCAATTTGGTGCAATTTGAAGCCAAAATACCCAGATTTGGCCGAAATAAGCCAAATCGATCGATTTCAACAAATTCAGAGACGAAACGATCGTTTCTGACCGATTTCGCTCGTTTCTGCCTGTTTTAGTCATTTTGGCACGTTTTCATCAATTTGGTGCAATTTGAAGCCAAAATAGACAGATTTGGCCGAAATAAGCCAAAACGGTCGATTTGAGCAAATTCCTTGATGAAACGATCGTGTCTGACAGATTTCGCTCGTTTCTGCCTGTTTTAGTCATTTTGGCACGTTTTCATCAATTTGGTTCTGTTTCCATCCAAAATAGACAGATTTGGCCGAAATAAGCCCAATAGGTCGATTTCAACAAATTCCTTGATGAAACGATAGTTTCTGACCGATTTCGCTCGTTTCTGCCTGTTTTAGTCATTTTGGCACGTTTTCATCAACTTGGTGCAATTTGAAGCAAAAAAAACCCAGATTTGGCCGAAATAAGCCAAATCGGTCGATTTCAACAAATTCAGAGATGAAACGATCGTTTCTGACCGATTTCGCTCGTTTCTGCCTGTTTTAGTCATTTTGGCACGTTTTCATCAATTTGGTTCTATTTCAAGCCAAAACCGACAGATTTGGCCGAAATAAGCTAAATCAGTCGATTTCAACAAATTCCTTGATGAAACGATCGTTTCTGACCGATTTCGCTCGTTTCTGCCTGTTTTAGTCATTTCGGCACGTTTTCATCCATTTGGTGCAATTTGAATCCAAAATGGACAGATTTGGCCGAAATAAGCCAAATCGGTCGATTTGAGCAAATTCAGAGATGAAACCATCGTTTCTGACCGATTTCGCTCGTTTCTGCCTGTTTTAGTCATTTTGGCACGTTTTCATCCATTTGGTTCTGTTTCCATCCAAATTAGACAGATTTGGCCGAAATAAGCCAAATCGGCCGATTTGAGCAAATTCCTTGATGAAACGATAGTTTCTGACCGATTTCGCTCGTTTCTGCCTGTTTTAGTCATTTTGGCACGTTTTCATCAACTTGGTGCAATTTGAAGCCAAAATACCCAGATTTGGCCGAAATAAGCCAAATCGGTCGATTTGAGCCAAGTCAGAGATGAAACGATCGTTTCTGACCGATTTCGCTCGTTTCTGCCTGTTTTAGTCATTTTGGCACGTTTTCATCAATTTGGTGCAATTTGAATGCAAAATAGACAGATTTGGCCGAAATAAGCCAAATCGGTCGATTTGAGCAAATTCAGATATGAAACGATCGTTTCTGACCGATTTCGCTCGTTTTTGCCTGTTTTAGTCATTTTGGCACATTTTCATCTATTTGGTGCAATTTGAAGCCAAAATACCCAGATTTGGCCGAAATAAGCCAAATCGATCGATTTCAACAAATTCAGAGATGAAACGATCGTTTCTGACCGATTTCGCTCGTTTCTGCCTGTTTTAGTCATTTTGGCACGTTTTCATCAATTTGGTTCAATTTGAAGCCAAAATAGACAGATTTTGCAGAAATAAGCCAAATCGGTCGATTTGAGCAAATTCCTTGATGAAACGATCGTTTCTGACCGATTTCGCTCGTTTCTGCCTGTTTTAGTCATTTTGGCATGTTTTCATCTATTTGGTGCAATTTGAAGCCAAAATACCAAGATTTGGACGAAATAAGCCAAATCGGTCGATTTGAGCAAAGTCAGAGATGAAACGATCGCTTCTGACCGATTTCGCTCGTTTCTGCCTGTTTTAGTCATTTTGGCACGTTTTCATCAATTTGGTGCAATTTGAAGCCAAAATACCCAGATTTGGCCGAAATAAGCCAAATCGATCGATTTCAACAAATTCAGAGACGAAACGATCGTTTCTGACCGATTTCGCTCGTTTCTGCCTGTTTTAGTCATTTTGGCACGTTTTCATCAATTTGGTTCTGTTTCCATCCAAAATAGACAGATTTGGCCGAAATAAGCCCAATAGGTCGATTTCAACAAATTCCTTGATGAAACGATCTTTTCTGACCGATTTCGTTCGTTTCTGCCTGTTTTAGTCATTTCGACACGTTTTCATCAATTTGGTTCTATTTCAAGCCAAAACCGACAGATTTGGCCGAAATAAGCCAAATCGGCCGATTTGAGCAAATTCCTTGATGAAACGATCGTTTCTGACCGATTTCGCTCGTTTCTGCCTGTTTTAGTCATTTTGGCACGTTTTCATCCATTAGGTTCTGTTTCCATCCAAAATAGACAGATTTGGCCGAAATAAGCCAAATTGGTCGATTTGAGCAAATTCAGAGATGAAACGATCGTTTCTGACTGATTTCGCTCGTTTCTGCCTGTTTTAGTCATTTTGGCACGTTTTCATCCATTAGGTTCTGTTTCCATCCAAAATAGACAGATTTGGCCGAAATAAGCCAAATCGGCCGATTTGAGCAAATTCCTTGATGAAACGATCGTTTCTGACCGATTTCGCTCGTTTCTGCCTGTTTTAGTCATTTTGGCACGTTTTCATCCATTAGGTTCTGTTTCCATCCAAAATAGACAGATTTGGCCGAAATAAGCCAAATCGGTCGATTTGAGCAAATTCAGAGATGAAACCATCGTTTCTGACCGATTTCGCTCGTTTCTGCCTGTTTTAGTCATTTTGGCACGTTTTCCTCAATTTGGTGCAATTTGAATCCAAAATAGACAGATTTGGCCGAAATAAGCCAAATCTGCCGATTTGAGCAAATTCCTTGATGAAACGATCGTTTCTAACCGATTTCGCTCGTTTCTGCCTGTTTTAGTCATTTTGGCACGTTTTCATCCATTAGGTTCTGTTTCCATCCAAAATAGACAGATTTGGCCAAAATAAGCCAAATCGGCCGATTTGAGCAAATTCCTTGATGAAACGATCGTTTCTGACCGATTTCGCTCGTTTCTGCCTGTTTTAGTCATTTTGGCACGCTTTCATCAATTTGGTGCAATTTGAATCCAAAATAGACAGATTTGGCCGAAATAAGCCAAATCGGCCTATTTGAGCAAATTCCTTGATGAAACGATCGTTTCTGACCGATTTCGCTCGTTTCTGCCTGTTTTAGTCATTTTGGCACGTTTTCATCCATTTGGTTCTGTTTCCATCCAAAATAGACAGATTTGGCCGAAATAAGCCAAATCGGTCGATTTGAGCAAATTCAGAGATGAAACCATCGTTTCTGACCGATTTCGCTCGTTTCTGCTTGTTTTAGTCATTTTGGCACGTTTTCATCAATTTGGTGCAATTTGAATCCAAAATAGACAGATTTGGCCGAAATAAGCCAAATCGGCCGATTTGAGCAAATTCCTTGATGAAACGATCGTTTCTGACCGATTTCGCTCGTTTCTGCCTGTTTTAGTCATTTTGGCACGTTTTCATCCATTTGGTTCTGTTTCCATCCAAAATAGACAGATTTGGCCGAAATAAGCCAAATCGGTCGATTTGAGCAAATTCAGAGATGAAACCATCGTTTCTGACCGATTTCGCTCGTTTCTGCTTGTTTTAGTCATTTTGGCACGTTTTCATCAATTTGGTGCAATTTGAATCCAAAATAGACAGATTTGGCCGAAATAAGCCAAATCGGCCGATTTGAGCAAATTCCTTGATGAAACGATCGTTTCTGACCGATTTCGCTCGTTTCTGCCTGTTTTAGTCATTTTGGCACGTTTTCATCCATTAGGTTCTGTTTCCATCCAAAATAGACAGATTTGGCCGAAATAAGCCAAATCGGTCGATTTGAGCAAATTCAGAGATGAAACCATCGTTTCTGACCGATTTCGCTCGTTTCTGCCTGTTTTAGTCATTTTGGCACGTTTTCATCAATTTGGTGCAATTTGAATTCAAAATAGACAGATTTGACCGAAATAAGCCAAATTGGTCGATTTGAGCAAATTCAGAGACGAAACGATCGTTTCTGACCGATTTCGCTCGTTTCTGCCTGTTTTAGTCATTTTGGCACGTTTTCATCCATTAGGTTCTGTTTCCATCCAAAATAGACAGATTTGGCCGAAATAAGCCAAATCGGTCGATTTGAGCAAATTCCTTGATGAAACCATCGTTTCTGACCGATTTCGCTCGTTTCTGCCTGTTTTAGTCATTTTGGCACGTTTTCCTCAATTTGGTGCAATTTGAATCCAAAATAGACAGATTTGGCCGAAATAAGCCAAATCTGCCGATTTGAGCAAATTCCTTGATGAAACGATCGTTTCTAACCGATTTCGCTCGTTTCTGCTTGTTTTAGTCATTTTGGCACGTTTTCATCCATTAGGTTCTGTTTCCATCCAAAATAGACAGATTTGGCCGAAATAAGCCTAATTGGTCGATTTGAGCAAATTCCTTGATGAAACGATCGTTTCTGACCGATTTCGCTCGTTTCTGCCTGTTTTAGTCATTTTGGCACGTTTTCATCCATTAGGTTCTGCTTCCATCCAAAATAGACAGATTTGGCCGAAATAAGCCAAATTGGTCGATTTGAGCAAATTCAGAGATGAAACGATCGTTTCTGACTGATTTCGCTCGTTTCTGCCTGTTTTAGTCATTTTGGCACGTTTTCATCCATTAGGTTCTGTTTCCATCCAAAATAGACAGATTTGGCCAAAATAAGCCAAATCGGTCTATTTGAGCAAATTCAGAGATGAAACGATCGTTTCTGACCGATTTCGATCGTTTCTGCCTGTTTTAGTCATTTTGGCACGTTTTCATCCATTTGGTTCTGTTTCCATCCAAAATAGACAGATTTGGCCGAAATAAGCCAAATTGGTCGATTTGAGCAAATTCAGAGACGAAACGATCGTTTCTGACCGATTTCGCTCGTTTCTGCCTGTTTTAGTCATTTTGGCACGTTTTCATCCATTAGGTTCTGTTTCCATCCAAAATAGACAGATTTGGCCGAAATAAGCCAAATCTGCCGATTTGAGCAAATTCCTTGATGAAACGATCGTTTCTAACCGATTTCGCTCGTTTCTGCCTGTTTTAGTCATTTTGGCACGTTTTCATCCATTAGGTTCTGTTTCCATCCAAAATAGACAGATTTGGCCAAAATAAGCCAAATCGGCCGATTTGAGCAAATTCCTTGATGAAACGATCGTTTCTGACCGATTTCGCTCGTTTCTGCCTGTTTTAGTCATTTTGGCACGCTTTCATCAATTTGGTGCAATTTGAATCCAAAATAGACAGATTTGGCCGAAATAAGCCAAATCGGCCTATTTGAGCAAATTCCTTGATGAAACGATCGTTTCTGACCGATTTCGCTCGTTTCTGCCTGTTTTAGTCATTTTGGCACGTTTTCATCCATTTGGTTCTGTTTCCATCCAAAATAGACAGATTTGGCCGAAATAAGCCAAATCGGTCGATTTGAGCAAATTCAGAGATGAAACGATCGTTTCTGACCGATTTCGCTCGTTTCTGCCTGTTTTAGTCATTTTGGCACGTTTTCCTCAATTTGGTGCAATTTGAATCCAAAATAGACAGATTTGGCCGAAATAAGCCAAATCTGCCGATTTGAGCAAATTCCTTGATGAAACGATCGTTTCTAACCGATTTCGCTCGTTTCTGCCTGTTTTAGTCATTTTGGCACGTTTTCATCCATTAGGTTCTGTTTCCATCCAAAATAGACAGATTTGGCCGAAATAAGCCAAATCGGTCTATTTGAGCAAATTCAGAGATGAAACGATCGTTTCTGACCGATTTCGCTCGTTTCTGCCTGTTTTAGTCATTTTGGCACGTTTTCATCCATTTGGTTCTGTTTCCATCCAAAATAGACTGATTTGGCCGAAATAAGCCAAATCGGCCGATTTGAGCAAATTCCTTGATGAAACGATCGTTTCTGACCGATTTCGCTCGTTTCTGCCTGTTTTAGTCATTTTGGCACGTTTTCATCCATTAGGTTCTGTTTCCATCCAAAATAGACAGATTTGGCCGAAATAAGCCAAATCGGTCGATTTGAGCAAATTCAGAGATGAAACCATCGTTTCTGACCGATTTCGCTCGTTTCTGCCTGTTTTAGTCATTTTGGCACGTTTTCATCCATTTGGTTCTGTTTCCATCCAAAATAGACAGATTTGGCCGAAATAAGCCAAATCGGTCGATTTGAGCAAATTCAGAGATGAAACCATCGTTTCTGACCGATTTCGCTCGTTTCTGCCTGTTTTAGTCATTTTGGCACGTTTTCATCAATTTGGTGCAATTTGAATTCAAAATAGACAGATTTGGCCGAAATAAGCCAAATTGGTCGATTTGAGCAAATTCAGAGACGAAACGATCGTTTCTGACCGATTTCGCTCGTTTCTGCCTGTTTTAGTCATTTTGGCACGTTTTCATCCATTAGGTTCTGTTTCCATCCAAAATAGACAGATTTGGCCGAAATAAGCCAAATCGGTCGATTTGAGCAAATTCCTTGATGAAACCATCGTTTCTGACCGATTTCGCTCGTTTCTGCCTGTTTTAGTCA